>NC_140999.1:123395711-123616192 GCF_052327205.1 Somniosus microcephalus | reverse complement strand
TTAACCAACTTGATCGAGTTTTTTGATGAGGTAACAGAGAGGGTTGATGAGGACAATGCGGTCGACATGGTGTACATGGATTTCTAAAAGACGTTCGACAAAGTGCCACGTAGTGGCTTGTCAGCAAAGTTGAAGTCCATGGAATAAAAGGGACAGTGGCAGCATGGATACAGAATTGGCTAAGTGACAGGAAACAGAGAGTAGTGGTAAACGGTTGCTTTTTGGACTGGAGGAAGGTATACAGTGGTGTTCCCCAGGGGTCAGTTCTAGGACCACCGCTTTTCTTGATATATATTAATGACTTGGATGTGGGTGTACAGGGGCACAATTTCAAAATTTGCAGATGACACAAAACTTGGAAGTATAGTGAAGAGCGAGGAGGATAGTGATAGACTTCAAGAGGACATAGACAGGCTGGTGGAATGGGCGGACACGTGGCAGATGAAATTTAATGCAGAAAAGTGCAAAGTGATACATTTTGGTAGAAAGAATGAGAGGAAATATAAACTACTAGCTGAAGTGCCCGACGGTGCCGAGGGATTTTTGAGGGCATGTTGTTGTTGGAAGAGAGAGAGAGAGCGCGCGCGACTGGGGGGGGGGGGGGCGGGGGGGGAAGAGAGAGTGCGACTGGGGGGAAGGGGGAGGGGGGAAAAAGGGGGGGGAAAGGGAAGGGGGTGGGGGGTGAAGGGGAGGGGGTGGGGGGGGGAAGGGGAGGGGGGTGGAAGGGGGGGGAGGGTGAAGGGGAGGGGGGTGGGGGTGAAGGGGAGGGGGGTGGGGGGGAAGGGGAGGGGGGTGGGGGGGAAGGGGGAGGGGGGGGAAGGGCGAAAGGGGGGGAGGGGGGAGGAGGGGGGAGGGGAGGGGGGAAAAGGGGAGGGGAGGGGGAGAGAAAGGGAAGGGGGAGGGGGGAGAAAGGGAAGGGGGAGGGGGGAGAAAGGGAAGGGGGAGGGGGGAGAAAGGGAAGGGGGAGGGGGGAGAAAGGGAAGGGGGAGGGGGGAGAAAGGGAAGGGGGAGGGGGGAGAAAGGGAAGGGGGAGAAAGGGAAGGGGGAGGGGGGGAAGGGGGTGGGGGGGGGAGGGGAGGGGGTGGAAGGGGGGAGGGTGAAGGGGAGGGGGGTGGGGGGGGAAGGAGAGGGGGTGGGGGGGGAAGGGGAGGGGGGAAGGGGAGGGGGGGTGGGGGGGAAGGGGAGGGGGGGTGGGGGGGAAGGGGAGGGGGGGTGGGGGGGAAGGGGAGGGGGGTGGGGGGGAAGGGGAGGGGGGTGGGGGGGAAGGGGAGGGGGTGGGGGGGAAGGGGAGGGGGGCGTGGGGGGGAAGGGGAGGGGGCGGGGGGAAGGGGAGGGGGGCGTGGGGGGGAAGGGGAGGGGGGCGTGGGGGGGAAGGGGAGGGGGGCGTGGGGGGGAAGGGGAGGGGGGGTGGGGGGGAAGGGGAGGGGGGGTGGGGGGGAAGGGGAGGGGGGGTGGGGGGGAAGGGGAGGGGGGTGGGGGGGAAGGGGAGGGGGGGTGGGGGGGAAGGGGAGGGGGGGTGGGGGGGAAGGGGAGGGGGGGTGGGGGGGAAGGGGAGGGGGGGTGGGGGGGAAGGGGAGGGGGGGTGGGGGGGAAGGGGAGGGGGGGTGGGGGGGGAAGGGGAGGGGGGGTGGGGGGGGGGAAGGGGAGGGGGGTGGGGGGGAAGGGGAGGGGGGTGGGGGGGGAAGGGGAGGGGGGTGGGGGGGGAAGGGGAGGGGGGTGGGGGGGGAAGGGGAGGGGGGGTGGGGGGGGAAGGGGAGGGGGGTGGGGGGGGGAAGGGGAGGGGGGGGTGGGGGGGGGAAGGGGAGGGGTGGTGGGGGGGGGGAAGGGGAGGGGTGGTGGGGGGGAAGGGGAGGGGGGGTGGGGGGGGAAGGGGAGGGGGGGTGGGGGGGGAAGGGGAGGGGGGGTGGGGGGGGAAGGGGAGGGGAGGGGGGTGGGGGGGGAAGGGGAGGGGAGGGGGGTGGGGGGGGAAGGGGAGGGGAGGGGGGTGGGGGGGGGAAGGGGAGGGGGGGAAGGGAAGGGGAGGGAAGGGAAGGGGAGGGAAGGGAAGGGGGGGAAGGGGAGGGGGCGTGGGGGGGAAGGGAAGGGGGGGAAGGGAAGGGAAGGGGGGGAAGGGAAGGGAAGGGGGGGAAGGGAAGGGAAGGGGGGGAAGGGAAGGGAAGGGGGGGAAGGGAAGGGGGGGAAGGGAAGGGGGGGAAGGGAAGGGGGGAAGGGAAGGGGGGAAGGGAAGGGGGGGAAGGGAAGGGGGGAAGGGAAGGGGGGGAAGGGAAGGGGGGAAGGGAAGGGGGGAAGGGGAGGGGGGAAGGGGAGGGGGGAAGGGGAGGGGAGGGGGGGAAGGGAAGAGGAGGGGGGAAGGGAAGGGGAGGGGGGAAGGGAAGGGGGGAAGGGAAGGGGGGAAGGGAAGGGGGGAAGGGGGGGAAGGGAAGGGGGGGAAGGGAAGGGGGGGAAGGGAAGGGGGGGGAAGGGAAGGGGGGAAGGGAAGGGGGGGAAGGGAAGGGGGGAAGGGGGGGGAAGGGAAGGGGGGAAGGGAAGGGGGGAAGGGAAGGGGGGAAGGGAAGGGGGGGGAAGGGAAGGGGGGGGGGGGAAGGGAAGGGGGGGGGAAGGGAAGGGGGGGGGAAGGGAAAGGGGGGGAAGGGAAGGGGGGGGAAGGGAAGGGGGGGGAAGGGAAGGGGGGGGGAAGGGAAGGGGGGGAAGGGAAGGGGGGGAAGGGAAGGGAAGGGGGGGGGGAAGGGAAGGGGGGGAAGGGAAGGGGGGGAAGGGAAGGGGGGGAAGGGAAGGGGGGGAGGGAAGGGGGGGAGGGAAGGGGGGGAGGGAAGGGGGGGAGGGAAGGGGGGGGAGGGAAGGGGGGGGAGGGAAGGGGGGGGAGGGAAGGGGGGGGAGGGAAGGGGGGGGAGGGAAGGGGGGGGAGGGAAGGGGGGGGAGGGAAGGGGGGGGGAGGGAAGGGGGGGAAGGGAAGGGGGGGAAGGGAAGAGGGGGAAGGGAAGGGGGGCAAGGGAAGGGGGGGGAAGGGAAGGGGGGGGAGGGAAGGGGGGGGGAAGGGGGTGAAGGGAAGGGGGGGAAGGGAAGGGGGGAAGGGAAGGGGGGGAAGGGAAGGGGGGGAAGGGAAGGGGGGAAGGGAAGGGGGGGAAGGGAAGGGGGGGAAGGGAAGGGGGGAAGGGAAGGGGGGAAGGGGAGGGGAGGGGAGGGGGGGAAGGGAAGAGGAGGGGGAAGGGAAGGGGGGAAGGGAAGGGGGGAAGGGAAGGGGGGGGAAGGGAAGGGGGGGAAGGGAAGGGGGGGGAAGGGAAGGGGGGGGAAGGGAAGGGGGGGAAGGGAAGGGGGGGAAGGGAAGGGGGGAAGGGAAGGGGGGAAGGGAAGGGGGGGGGGAAGGGAAGGGGGGGGGAAGGGAAGGGGGGGGGGAAGGGAAGGGGGGGAAGGGAAGGGGGGGAAGGGAAGGGGGGGGAAGGGAAGGGGGGAAGGGAAGGGGGGAAGGGAAGGGGGGGAAGGGAAGGGGGGGAAGGGAAGGGGGGGAAGGGAAGGGGGGGAAGGGAAGGGGGGGAAGGGAAGGGAAGGGGGGGGGGAAGGGAAGGGGGGGAAGGAAGGGGGGGAGGGAAGGGGGGGAGGGAAGGGGGGGAGGGAAGGGGGGGGAGGGAAGGGGGGGGAGGGAAGGGGGGGGAGGGAAGGGGGGGGAGGGAAGGGGGGGAGGGAAGGGGGGGGAGGGAAGGGGGGGGAGGGAAGGGGGGGAGGGAAGGGGGGGGAGGGAAGGGGGGTGGGAGGGAAGGGGGGGGGGAGGGACGGGGGGGAAGGGAAGGGGGGGAAGGGAAGAGGGGGAAGGGAAGGGGGGGAAGGGAAGGGGGGAAGGGCAGGGGGAGGAAGGGGGGAGGGAAGGGGGGGGGGAAGGGGGGGAGGGAAGGGGGGAAGGGAAGGGGGGGAAGGGAAGGGGGGAAGGAAGGGGGGGGAAGGAAGGGGGGGGAAGGAAGGGGGGGGAAGGAAGGGGGGGGAAGGAAGGGGGGGGAAGGAAGGGGGGGGAAGGAAGGGGGGGGAAGGGGGGGGAAGGGAAGGGGGGGGAAGGGAAGGGGGGGGAAGGGAAGGGGGGGAAGGGAAGGGGGGGGAAGGGAAGGGGGGGGAAGGGAAGGGGGGGGAAGGGAAGGGGGGGAAGGGAAGGGGGGGAAGGGAAGGGGGGAAGGGAAGGGGGGAAGGGAAGGGGGGGGAAGGGAAGGGGGGGGGAAGGGAAGGGGGGGGAAGGGAAGGGGGGGGAAGGGAAGGGGGGGGAAGGGAAGGGGGGGGAAGGGAAGGGGGGGGAAGGGAAGGGGGGGAAGGGAAGGGGGGGAAGGGAAGGGGGGGGAAGGGAAGGGGGGGGGAAGGGAAGGGGGGGAAGGGAAGGGGGGGGAAGGGAAGGGGGGGGAAGGGAAGGGGGAAAAGGGGGGGGAAGGGGGGGGAAGGGGGGGGAAGGGAAGGGGGGGGAAGGGAAGGGGGGGGAAGGGAAGGGGGGGGAAGGGAAGGGGGGAAGGGAAGGGGGGGGAAGGGAAGGGGGGGGGAAGGGAAGGGGGGGGAAGGGAAGGGGGGGGAAGGGAAGGGGGGGGAAGGGAAGGGGGGGAAGGGAAGGGGGGGGAAGGGAAGGGGGGGGAAGGGAAGGGGGGAAGGGAAGGGGGGGGAAGGGAAGGGGGGGGAAGGGAAGGGGGGGAAGGGAAGGGGGGGAAGGGAGGAGGAGGGGGGAGGGGTTTGGGGGGAGGGAAGGGGGGGGAGGGAAGGGGGGAGGGGGGGATGGAGAGGGGAAGGGGGAGAGCAGGGGAGGGGGAGAGGGGGGGGGGGGGAGAGGAGGGGAGGGGTGGGGGAGATGGGGGAAGGAGGGGGGGAGAAAGAGAGGGGGGAGCCAGCAGACCCTCTCCCCTCTGCCGGCGATGGCTCCGCTGAGCTCCGTGCCGCCCCACGCACTGACATGCCGAGCCCCGCCCTCCCGAGGCCGGGCCTGAGGCGGCTTGAGACAGCCGATTGCGGCTGGCCGGGCCCGGTTGCCTTGGTAACCCTCCTCTCCTCTCCGGGACCGGGCCTGGGCCTGAGCGGCTTGAGACGGCCGATTGCGGCTGGCGAGCCCGGTTGCCGGGGTAACCCTCTCCGCTCCCCCTCCCCTCCCGAGCCGAGACCCACCCCCCCCCCCCCACCGCTAACCTGCTCACTTCCCTCTGGCCGCGCTGTGTGGAGGTGCGCGTGCACAGTGCGCGCGAATGAAGTGCGAGGAGCTTGCAGTGAGCCCAGCCAGCCTTTACCAAGATGGCTGGCCGCTGGTTCGGAATTGGGCCCAGCGGGTGGGTGGGGGGCGAGGGGTGGGAGAAGCTTGCCACAAAACAATTGCCTAGGGTCCAGCATGGCTGGCAACAGACACCCAGGCTTCGAGGCCTACCTGCAAAAACGGGGAAAGGTTGGAAAATTAATGAGATTAGATAAAAGATTTAGAAAGTAATTAACTTTTTTTATAAATATGTGTTTTAAAAGCAACTTTAAAAAAAAAAAAGACGCAGAAAGCGGGAAAAAGAAATGAAAAGTTTGGAATCAAGATGGCGGCGACTCACCTCGGTTCAGAACGATGAGGCCCGCCCACACACGCATCGATTGGTCGACCGTCAGGTCACTGAAGCGTAGGATTGGTCAATCGTCCCTTCACTCGACTCTAGGAGGGCCCGCCCACACGCGCCAGGAACCCGCCCCTGCCACGCAGCGATTGGTCGACCGTACGATTGGTCGACCTCGACGTCACTCAATGCTAATGAGCAGATAATGAGCGGAATTTTGAACGTTTTTTGGATACCGCGGGCACAATTTTTGTCTCACCGAAACGTAAATACGCTTACAACCGTTCTGGAATCGTAAGCTTTCTTTTGATGTAACACACGTGTAGGTCCGCTCTATAACTTTTGATTGTCTTTCTGTCTCTGTCCAGCTATACAGACAGAGACATACCGTTTTATATATATAGAAGATAGGATACAATCCTAAAGGGGTTGCATGAAGAGAGACCTCGGGGTATATGTGCACAAATCTTTGAAGGTGGCAGGGCAGGTTGAGAAAGCAGTTAAAAAAACTTATGGGATCCTGGGTTTCATGAAGAGATATAGAGTACAAAAGTGTGGAAATTATGATGAACCTGTATAAAACACTGGTTCGGCCTCAACTGGAGTACTGTGTCCAATTCTGGGCACCGCACTTTAGGAAGGATTCTTTTTTTATTCATTTATGGGATTTGGGCGTCGCTGGCAAGGCCAGCATTTATTGCTCATCCCTAATTGCCCTTGAGAAGGTGGTGGAGAGCCGCCTTCTTGAACCGCTGCAGTCAGTGTGGTGAAGGTACTCCCACAGTGCTGTTGGTAAGGAGTTCCAGGATTTTGACCCAGCGACGATGAAAGATCGGCACTATACTTCTAAGTCAGGATGGTGTATGACTTGGAGGGGAACTTGGAGGTGGTGGTGTTCCCATGCGTCTGCTGCCCTTGTCCTTAGAGAGGGTGCAGAAAAGATTTATGAGAATGATTCCAGGAATGATAGACTTCAGTTATGTTGATAGACTGGAGAAGCTAGGGTTGTTCTTCTTAGAGCAGAGAAGATTAAGAGGAGATTTGATAGGTGTTCAAAATCATGAGGGGTCCGGACAGAGTAGATAGAGAGAAACTGTTCCCACTGGCGGAAGGGTCAAGAACCAGAGGGCCCAGATTTAAAGGTGATTGGCAAAAGAACCAAAGGCGACATAAGAAAAAAAATGCTTACGCAACAAGTGGTTAGGATCTGAAATGCACTGCCTGAAAGGGTGGTAGAGGCAGACTTAATCACGGCTTTCAAAAGGGAGTTGGATAAGTACCTGAAAGAAAAAAATTGCAGGGCTACGGGGCAAGGGCGGGGGAGTGGGACTAGCCGAGGTGCTCTTGCAAGGAGCCGGCATGGGCTCAACGGGCCGAGTGGCCTTCTTCCGTGCTGTAACCATTCTATGATTCAAACAGCCTCCTGTTTAGAGTCACAACTCCAAAACAGTGGTTCTAACAGTGTTAGGGTTCGCTAAGAGGAATACAATAAATGTTTTAAAAGGATAAACAGATTGCAGGGCACCCCCAATAAATTGTAATACTACACCAGACCACAAAAAGCTCTGGCTCCATTTCCAGACTTGTGCTGATTTAGGTATTTAACTGAGGCAGCAGTCGTGGAGTGCTTTAACGAACCCAAGCTAGAGAGAGATGCAAAAAAAAACACCTGAGTCAGAAGGTTGAGAGTTCAAGTCGCACTCCAGACTTGAGCACAAAAATCTAGACTGACACTCCAGTGCAGTGCTGAACTGTCAGTGGTACGGTCTTTCAGATGAAACGTTAAACTGAGGCCCTGTCTGCTCTCTCAGGTGGACGTAAAATATCCCATAGCATTATTTAAAGAGGAGCAGGGAGTTATCCTCGGTGTTCTGGCCAATATTTATCCCTCAATCAACATCACTAAAAAGTGATTATCAGGTCATTATCACATTGCTGTCTGTGGGAGCTTGCTGTGTGCAAATTGGCTGCCACATTTCCTACATTACAACAATGACTACACTTCAAAAGTATTTCATTGACTGCAAAGTGCTTTGGGACACCCTGAGGTTGTGAAAGGCGCTATATAAATGCATGTATTTCTTTTTACAAAACATCAATCTACTTTTCAGGAATGCAGATTCTTAAAATAAGCTAATGCCAACTCATTAGCCAATCAGACTACGTTGCTTGATGATGTTATTTCATATGTCTCAAAACATACATCATGTAGCCGGAGAAATAACTGATGGCGCCGACCCCACCCACCCCAACCCAAATGAAGGTTTAACTTCAATCAAAAGTTCTCACTGCCATTATAAAAGTATAGTCATAGAACACTCTTGCACTATGGGAGAAAAATCAAGCAGTTGTACTGTGCAGTAGCATAAAGAATGCACGACTTCAGCTATACAACTACTACACATGCCATAGATGTTTTAATATAACCATTTATTTGTGATTAAGATTCAATAAGAGTTAATATTGAAGGTTTTATTCAATGTTTTTAGATTCCTCTAACAGATGCAGTCATTGTCCTCACTGAAGAAAGTTGATGAATTTCCCCATGGTGTTGCTCATAGATAGTCAGAGGTTCAGAACAGTTTGTGACATTTAGTTGCTAACCTGACATATTCTTTAAGGCCACTGTTCAAATACTTTCTGTGCAGAAGTGATTTTAGCCAGTAAAGCCAAATAATTGTAGCTGCTTGTGAACTCCTGAGGTCAACGAGAAACCAGTTGTAACTGCTTGTAAATTTCTGGCTCCACATCAGAAGAACCCACCATGTAATGACTTGCTTTCATAATCTTTTTTTAAAAAGTCTGTTTTGCACATGCAACGAAGTGTGACATCTGGTGTGACAATCTGGAGTGATACCAACAGCACTATCCGAGATGCATTATTTAGCTGGTGACCTGTTGTGTTGCTCAGTGAGTCAGAGGTTTCGTAAAAATAGGGGTTTGAAGTCAAGTAGCAGTATCAAATTCACTGATTTATCAGCACTGGGATGGCCCAGGGATCTGGAAAAAGGGCCAAGCTTGGACTGTACCAGGATTGGGTTTCAGGGTCTATCAGTACTTTAAAGCAGATCCAAGTAATACTGGGAAGGGGGCTCTACACACTGTGCAGCGAGGTTCTGGGAGCAGTGAGGCAGGTCCCGGGATCCGAGATCACTGGGAGAGGGAACCCAAATCTCAGGGTCTGAGAGAATTGGGGGCGCTTGAATGGCAATCCCAGTCTGAAAGGGTTCTAAGATTGGGAGGGTGCAGTCCTGGAGAGGGAGCCCAGGAACATTTGGTGGGGGGTGGGGGATAGGTACAGCAATACAGCAATTCCAGTCAGGTTCTGGCAGCCTTAAGAGAGGAGGCACAGGTGAAATTGACCCGTGACTCCTTTTGGGCTATTAGGTGTCCGCCATTGTGTTCCTACTGGTGAGGTTCCTCTCCCAACCCATCTGCAGCCTCTTTTGGCCATCAAGTACCTCCTCCCTTTTCCAGTCATCCGCTATTCTCTACCTGTAAGTTCTTAAAGCACTTTGCCAATTTTCAGGTGCCAAAATTCCTGGGCTGGAAGTACGGGGTGGTGGGGGGGGAAATCCAAAAGATGATTTATTCAGGGAGGGGCCAAGAATTTGGAGCAGATCCTGGATCCACTGGGTTTCTGCCCTATTTACATCATGGTCCCAATTCAAATTGGGATGGGAGAGCAAGACTTCCATCTGCACGACTTCCACATCCTTAGCTCCCAATCCTGGGCTGCCCTCAGAATTCCAGCCAGCACACTATGGTTATGCCCAGCAAAAACCACACTGAGAGCAGCCATCAGTTTGCTGCAAGTCCAGCGGCGGAGCAGAGACTCTGGAATTTCAGACCCATAGTTTTTAAATAAACCAAAAAAAATTCATTAAATGCTTTGAAGTTCATTTTTGAACAGCTTCCAAGTTTTGTACATTTTTTGTTTACAAGTCCCAAAATGATTCACTGTCTTTCTCAAAAAAAAATTTTAAACTTCTTTTGGAGCCAAAATAAAGAGGAATGTGCTTGCTGTGATTGACATGGACAGTAGCCAATCAGAAGGAACCCAATAAATCAAATTCCTCTTTAGATTGTTGTTGTTTCACTAGGTTTAAAACACTTAGAAAAACACACTGAAATACCAATAATACTGCATATACTCAGAATTCACAGATATGGTTGGTAACTCCCTTTACCTGCTCTGGAGAAAATACATCCAGCTGAAGCCCAGGCTCAAGTCCTGCTGAGGCTGCGAAGTTGAAACTTTATTGAAGGTATTAAAAGACACAAGATGATTTATCAGATAAATTTGATCATGTTGTTATGAAATGCTATTTTTCAATGTTTTTATTTGGGGCATTAGAAATTATAGTTGCAGAGAGAGAGCGAAAAAATTCAATTTAAATTGTTCAATTTGTTTACCATCTCCTTTCTGACAGTTAAGTTCTCTTGACTCAGCATTAAGGAATGGTGGTGTTCCTAAGTCCTTAGTAGTTTCTCATTGTTAGTTTTCCAGCCACCCTCATCATTTTTAGATTCATACATTCCCTACCTCTTCAGTTCTGATTTGCTGTTGTTTTACTTTTGGACAAACAACAAAGTGTGCCAAGAAAATGTGGTGTTACAGGAAGGACGTGTGAACATTTGCAGATAGATCATAAGGTATGGTGAGAGTGTACCTCACAGTCTCAAAAAATCTATGTAGACATCTTGCACAGGTATAAGTATATTTTCCACTGGTCAGAATGCTGTAATGGTTTTTCACTGCGTTGCTCATCTCTCCATCTCAACTATCTTCATCGTTCTGGCTCCACTACCTATTGTTACAATGCATTGCACTGCCACTGTTTCAGATCACACTCGCCATCTTACTAGTACAGCAATCAATTGCTCTGCACTTGACAACTTGCTTTTACTTTACATCCAATACCCATAAGATTCATCCTACTTTCCATCTCCTTCCTAAACTAACATATTCCAGGTCTTCAATCAGGTTCAACGGGTAACCAACTCTTATGCTCTCCCTATCATGCCGTGTTGCAAAAACTAAACTGTGGATTGATGTGGAGTACAACATTGCACAACTCTCTCTCCTGAGGCCTGTACTAATCCACAATATGTAATGAAAATATTTAAAAATGTAAACTCCTGACCCAACAGTGTGTGTGGTACAACTCTCGTAATGTGCCCCAATCCTTTTTGGTACATCACTCCTATAGTTTCTTTTTTCTAAATACTAATATCTACAGTGCAAATAAATCCAGGAATCAAATACTTCTGAGAAAAGGCTTGCCCAAAATAGAAAGGGCAGGCCTGCCAATTAGACCACTTTTCAGAGTGAGAAATATTGTTTGTTGAAACCTAGTCGAGCTAATTCCATGGAAAGCAAAGAGTTTTGATAGAAACACTTGATTACATCAGAGATTAACATAGTTATGATTTTTCTTTTTAAAAGTCACATAAAGGCCACTTTTTCATCATAAAAAGGAAAGTGAAAATACATGAAACTCAGCAGATATGAAAATATCTAGTTGACTTATGTCGTGCCATTTCTGATCAAATCTCAGTATACTTAACTTGGGTTTGTGATGCAATCCCACACTTTATAACTATCATTCCAAGTGATAAGTGATACAGGGATTGGATTTAAGCCATTATCACTTCCTCATCTTCCTCCCACTTAATCCTAATTTTTTACCGCCTCCTTTCATCAGGATTTGAGTGCAGTTCCACAAATAATAGCCATGGACCCAGGACCTCGTGTGCATATCTAGACTGAGCATCAAAAGACCATTAAGCTGTCATGGCCATCACTACTGAGTCCAATTTGGCCCAAACTCAATCTATCAGTAGTCACTGGATAGCAATAATTTTATCTCCTTATCCCAAGACACACAAAAAAAAAGACTTGCATTTATATAGCACCTTTCATGACCACCGGACGCCCCAAAGCTCTTCACAGTCAATAAAGTTCTTTTGAAGTGTAGTCACTGTTGTAATGTATGAAACCCGGCAGCCAATTTGCACACAGCAAGCTCCCACAAACAGCAATGTGATAATGACCAGATAATCTGTTTTAGTGATGTTGATTGAGGGATAAAGATTGGCCAGGAAACTGGGGATAACTCCCCTGCTCTTCTTCAGAATAGTGCCATGGGATCTTTTATGTCCACCTAAGAGAGCAGACGGGGCCTCAGTTTAATGCCTCAATCGAAAGGTGGCACCTCCAACAGTGCAGCCCTCCCTCAGTACTGCACTGGAGTGTCAGCCTAGATTTTTGTGCTCAAGTCTCTGGAGTGGGACTTGAACCAACAACCTTCTGACTCAGAGGTGAGGGTGCTACCAACTGAGCCACGGCTGACACAAAACTGAGCCACAGAGGCCAATTATATAGCACAACTAACCCAGCTAACTGTCTTCAGACTAGGGCTTGAAACTAATCTTCTGATCTTTATGACCGAGATGTGTATTTACCCATTGAAAGCGCTACTTCTCCAGTGCCCACCCTCCAAAGAGCCAAGTCCAATATTGCAGATATTCCAACCAAGATTGTATGTCTCAGTTTAAGACTGCAGGGTCTTGATCAATACACACTGCCAGGGCTTTTTCAGGAAGCTTTAGACTCTATAACCAACCAACCTTCTACCCACCTGTGCCACTTAGGGCCCTCCATTGCTTCTACCCCTTAACTCACCTCGATGCCCCCATGCCAGTGGAAACCCACCCATCCCAAGAACTCCCCCTCCCATTGTTTACAACATCGATTCGACCAATCCCGAACGCTCCGATAGTGATTAACAGCCAGGTTGACCATTCACACAGCCAGGAGCGTTGACCATGAGCGCCATCAGTTGCGCCGCGAACCAACCAGGCGTGAGGGGCGGTTCTCCAGCGGCCGGTCAAGTCGCTCCCTTGGCTCACCTTTCAGCTGCGGCTCGGGGGCGTTGATGAATTTTTTAAACCTCTCCACCAGCTCCTTGTTTTTCACTCGGCCGCCTTTCTTGGTCAAGAAATCGATCAGAGCATCTTCTTGCAGCTCCTCGCCAGCCCCGCTCTCCGCCATGGGCCCGGTGTGGTAAGTGCGCGGTTTGCCGCCGGCGAAAATAACGGACTGAGCGACGAAGCCACAGCGCGCGCAACCCGCCTCCAGCTTCAAACTGCGGCTGGCTGGCTGACACTGGCGCGGCGCTGCGCCTGCGCAACTCGCGGCCACACCTTCCCAAGGCGTCTGCGCAAAAGCCCATCTACCCCCTCAATTCACTGTCACTGTCACCCACCCAAGCTCCCATGGCTGGGAGTCCTCAGCAATAACATGAATAACTTAAAGCTGACCCACGTTAAATCCAGGGCAAAATAAAGCAGAAATATTTTTGAAAATTGTCAAATTACATAGAAGAAACAGGCCCAACTAGTCTGCTTTTTATACTCCACACCAGTCTCCTCCTTTCAGCATATATTTCTAGTCCCTTTTTTCTCATGTACTTGTCTAATTTCCTTTTGGAAGCATCTAAGCTATTTGGAATCAACCACTTCCTGTGGTAGTGAGTTCCACATTCTAACCACTCTTTTTGAGTAAAGAAATGTCTCCTTATTTCCCTATTGAATTTGTTAGTAACTATTGTAGTGTATGTATCCGTCTACCTTTAAGAAAACCATTGTATGTAACCGTTCACCTTTAAGAGAACTATTTTAGGTGTGGCACTACTTTGTTGGCTTCTGTATACTGTAATACCGACGGTGACCACACCGGTATATAAGTGCTGTGTCAGGATTTATTTGGCAGATTCGCCCTGACCTTCGAATAGTAAAGTCCTGTTTTAAGTTACTCTGGTAGTCTGTGTATTAATTAACTAAACAACTCACAGACTTTACAGTGGCGACGAGTCCGATCGTGCCCTGCGGCAGCAATACTTCCGAAGCAGTTAACGAGCGTCGAGAAGAGGCAACCGCCCTCGTCGTTCTGCTGGGAGAAAACTCGAGGCTGCAGAACTAGAAAGGAAGAAGAAGTTAGAGACAAAGACTTCCATCAGCAACAGGCACTGACTGTCCCTTCTGCCACGGTGAGGAGTGAGCCGATCAGCACGAGAAGCAAGGCGGCCACGGTGACTGTGAGTAAGGGAAAGTAAAAAGAATAACCGGAGGATAAGGGCGGTGCACTCGACCACGGTCGAGGGGGAAAGGAGCCGGACAGAAGTCGGGTCCAGAGGCGCTGAGACTGGGGCAGCGTGGAGCAAGGAAGCCGCGGTACAGACAGGCTGGGGGACGTAACGGCGTCGTGAGACAGCTAGACCGCGACCGGCGAAAAAGGCCGGGCAGCGACCGAAGCCACGAAGCGCTGCGACCGGGAGCGTAGGCGCGGGAAGAGATAAACTCAGCCGCAGCCGGGGAGGGAAGCACCGGACTGCGAGAGGGCTGGGAGGCGCGATTGGGAGCCGAGTGAGCGGGAGAGGCAGAGCCGACCAAGGGGGAACTGAGCGAGAGCCAGTCCAGCGGCTGAAACTGTTCTCCGTCAACGGGGTGTACCCAGCGCCGGTAGAGCCGAGCGAGCGGGAGAGAGACAGAGCCCGAGCAAGGGGAACCGAGCGAGAGCCAGCCCAGCGGCTGAAACTGTTCGCCGTCAACGGGGTGTACCCAGCGCCGGTTGCCCTGCCGAGAAAAGGGAAAGCCCTGAAGCCGACGCGCAGGCTGTGAACCTGAAAGCCAGCGGCCGTCGCCCGTGGGGAAAGTGTACCCCTCCCGCTAGGGAAGAAACGCGGGAAGCCGCCATTAGGCGGGGAAGAAGACAGAAGCGGGAAACCGCCATTGAAGTGGGCGGGGAGAGAAGATAAGCGCGGGAAACCGCCATTTTCGCGGGAACCGCCATCTTGGGGGAAAAAAAATAAAAGAAAATTTTTAAAGAAATAATTCGTGGTGTTATCAGGAAGAGAGGAAGATGCCTAAGCGTGGTAACATCAACGATTTTAATTCCGAGGTAGAAGACTGGGCCACGTATGTGGAACGCATTGAAATCTATTGTGAGGCCAATAAAATAGAAGAAGATGACAAAGCTATAACCTTGCTAAACTCAATGGGCACGAAGACATACGGGCTCTTGAAGCATCTACTAGCACCAGCTAAACCGGCGGATCAGACTTTCGATGATATTGTGACTGTTCTGAAGGATCACTTGAACCCCACACCGTTGATGTTGGCGGAACGATTCAAATTCTATGCGAGAACGCAAAGGAAAGACGAAAGCAACGCAGAATACTTGGTCGAACTGCGTAGACTAGCGAAACACTGCCAGTTTGGAGGGAATCTGACAGAGGCATTGCGAGACAAGTTCGTGTGCGGGTTGTCAAAGGAAGGAATGCAAAAGCGACTACTCGAAGAGAACGACCTTACACTTGACAGGGCTGTCCTTATTGCAGCATCGCACGAAGCCGCAGCGAAGGGAACTGCGGAAATGCAGCTAAAGGCAGCGGCACTCAGTGTGGATCAAATTACCTCGAGTACAACAAAATGCTATCGTTGTGGGAAGACAACACACGACCAGAACCAATGCTGGTTTAAGAACCAGGAATGTAGGAAATGTGGCAAACTGGGTCACATAGCTAAGGTATGCCGGTCAGGGAAGAAGACCAACAACCAAAGGAAGCCATCACAGGAAAAGTACAACAAGGTACACAAGGTGGCTGAGAAGAGTTCAGACGAACAGAATTCGGACTCAGACCCAAACGGCCAGGAGCTGGGCAGTCTGAGAATTCACAATGTGAGTAAGGAAGCTGACCTACAAACTATCTGGGTTATGCTAAAAATAGCTGGAGTCCAAGTGAAAATGGAGTTGGACACTGGATCAGCTCTATCAGTCGTAAATCGACGGGATTACCACTGGCTATTCTCACATATACCCTTAAGAGATACCAAGTTCGTATTGCAGACATACACGGGGCATAAAGTATACCCCATGGGGAAGATAAGAGTCAAGGTGAGAGATGGGGGTAAAGAACACCCAAGAATGAACTTATACGTACTACCTGACGGAGGACCACCACTTCTGGGACGGGAGTGGATCAAGAAAATAGACATGGAATGGCACTATCTAAAAGCCATAATGAGTGAGGACTCGGTGCAGCCAATCAGCTCAGATTCTGAAACGGATGACGATAAGACCAACCCAAATATGAAAGACAAGGCTAAAATGGACTTGCCGACTAAGGTTGGAAGAACGAAGGCATGCATAAAGGCTTATGCTCCAGAGAAGAACAAAGTTTCAGAACAGAACTCCACCGAACAACGACAACATAGTTTGACAGGGAATTCTGAGTCTGTCCAGTTTACGGACATATCCATGACTGACGAACACCGAGCTCGGACTCAACTTTATTTCAAATTACGACAGCAAGTAGAACAAGTGAGTTACCGTCTCGAACAAGAGATGAAAACAATGAAAAAGTTCTATGACACCGAATGGAAGAATCTGGAAAGACAACAGAAGCAGCTAGCTCAAGCAGAGAGCGACCATAGAGCCATTGTGACCAATTACCGATCACATCTCCCTTATGCTGTTCAGGAGTTAGAATATTTGCAGGAAGGAGCAAATGAAGAGGAATCTTCAGGAAGCCAGGATTTTATTCCCGTTCTTCTCTACGACTCCTTACAAGCAGAGTTTGAGAAGTTGAAGGAACAGTATGAACAGGCCCAGGCTACAATCCTGGAGGGGATTAACTCGGCAACCTCCGAAAAGCTAGTTTCAGTAGAAGCATATGAGCAACTAAAGGTTGAACATGAGCAAGAAGTCCAAAGGCTGCAGGAAATTCTTGATGAGCTCAAGGCCAAGACAGACTCATCGGTAGAAGTTCCATCCATAGATGAGAAATTAGAGGTGAAAGACATGGCAGAACATGAAAGACAAGATGTCCAAGAACTCATAAAAATATTGAAGGAAACCCAAGACAAATATGAGGCGGCAATGACCGAGGTTCAACAACTTGAAGAACAGATTCAACTGGGAATCCTTTCAGTGGCAGAAAAGGAAACTGTAAGAAACACAGAGACTGTAAGAATGGCCCCTGAACATGAGCTAGAGAGCATCAAGGCGCAACTTCTCCGAGCGCTGAAAGCCAAAGTACAAGAGGAAAAGAAGGTGAAAGCATTGGAGGAAAAGGTGGATGAAATGGAGAAGACTCTGATCCACAGTGTTCCCGTGGAAGAGTTAACGGTCAGCCAACTCCTTCATATGCTGAGGGACAAGACTCTGCAATGGGAACAATCTGAACACGAGCTTCAATCTTCAAAGGGAAGGAGTTCGGAGCTCTCAAAAGTTATGGAAATAGCTGAGGTTGCAACACAGATTTTACTGGGATGCCAAAAGTACGCTGAATCACGTCTGTGAACAACAGAATGTTGAAACAGCTGCTCCAGTAGAAGGATTGAATAGCCCGATCAATCAATCCCCGATGGAAGGGGAAGTATTGAAATCACAAATGAGGTCATTAGTGAAGGATTTGCAGGAAACCCAGGAAGAGCGGGATGAATATGAACGCATGAAGAAGTCTCTTCAGGAAAGATGTCTAGGGAGGGAACAACAGTCGGCTAACGTCCAGTTGGGTAAGGAAGAAGTAGCAGGCCCTCTCGCTAGACTAGTTCAGGACGACACCGAATATTACCATGACCTGTTGAGTGACACGGAATATTACGAGGACTTGGTCTGCCCAGCTTGTGATGAAAACTCCCAAAGTGCAGAAATCAGGATGAAGCACTTAAAGTCTAAGGAACATAGGGAGATGGTGGCGCTACAGCTGGCAGCGGATAAGGGAGCCCCGAGAGTCTCCAAGAAGCAGAAAAGAAAAAGACGAAGCAGAAGGTGATAACCATCTAAATCATTATCACTTCTACCAGATCATGTACGTGGGCCCTACAGTTGGCAAGTAGGAAAAATTACCAAGGCAGTCCAGCTGTTTTAAGTTACTCTGGTAGTCTGTGTATTAATTAACTAAACAACTCACAGACTTTACAACTATCTTGTATTTATGGCCCCTAGTTTTGGATTCTCCCACAAGTGGAAACATTCCACATCTACCTTGTCCAAACCATTCATAATTTTAAAGACCTCTCATCAGGTCACCTTAGAATCATAGAATAGTACCATACAGAAGGAGGCCATTCAGCCCATCGAATCTGCACCAGCTCTTTTGTAGAGCAATCCAGTTAGTCCCACTCCCCCGCTCTTACTCCATATCCCTGCAATTTTTTCTCCTTCAAATATTTACCTTCAAGTCTTTTCTAAAGGAAAAAAGCCCCAACTTGTTCAATCTTTCCTGATAGCTGTAATCTCTCAGTTCTGGTGCCATCCTTGTAAATCTTTTTTGCACTTTCTCCAGTGCTTCTATGTCCTTTTTACTGTATGGAGACCAGAACTGTGCACAGCACTGAGTACGGCCTGACCAGGGTCCCATAACTTCACTGCTTTTGAATTATATACCCCGAGAAATAAATCCCAGAGCTTTGTTTGCATTTTTAATTGCTTTGCTGACCTGCGATGCTGCATTTAATGATTTGTTCACCTGTATCCCTAGATCTTTTTGCTCTTCTACCCCATTCAGTTTCTTATGTATGACAGTGTAAATTTTCTGATTCTAGATAAACTCTTCTGCTCTTCTAATAGTGCTATGGGACCTTTTACATCCACCTGAGAGGGCAGATGGAGTCTCAGATTAACATCTCATCCAAAAGGCAGCATCTCCAACGGTGAAGCACTCCCTCAGCACTGCACTAGATTATGTGCTCAAGTCTCTGGAGTGAGCCGACAACCTTCTTAAAGCGTCAGCTGTGGCTCAGTGGGCATCACTCTCGCCTCTGAGTCAGAAGGTTGTGGGTTCAAGTCCTACTCCAGAGACCTGAGCACAAAAATCTAGGCTGACACTCCAGTGCAGTCGGAGGTGCCGTCTTTCGGATGAGATGTTAAACTGAGGCCCCGTCTGCTCTCTCAGGTGGATGTAAAAGATCCCATGGCACTATTTCGAAGAAGAGCAGGGGCGTTAGCCCCTGTGTCCTGGAAAATATTTCTCCCTCAGTCATAAGATTACATAGGAAATACAGCACAGAAACAGGCCATTCGGCCCAACCAGTCCAGGCCGGCGTTTATGCTCCACTCGAGCCTCCTCCATCTTTCCTCATCTAAATCTATCAACATAACCCTCTATTCCCTTCTCCCTCATATGCTTGTCTTGCCTCCCCTTAAATGCATTGATACTTTTTGCTTTAACCACTCCCTGTGGAAGCAAGTTCCACATTCTCACCACTCTTTGGGTAAAGAAGTTTCTTCTGAATTCCCTATTGGATTTTTGGTGACTATCTTATATTGATGGCCTCTAGTTATGCTCTTCCCCACAAGAGGAAACATTCTCTCTCTATCCACTCTATCAAAACCTTTCGTAATTTTAAAGACCTCTATTAGGTCACCTCTCAGCCTTCTTCTTTTTTCAAGAGAAAAGAAACCCAGCCTGTTCATCCTTTCCTGATATGTATACCCTCGTATTTCTGATATCATCCTTGTAAATCTTCTCTGCACCATCTCCAGTGCCTCTATATCCTTTTTATAATATGGTGACCAGAACTGTACGCAGTTCAGGCATAAGTGTGGTCTAACCAAGGTTCAATACAGGTTTAGCATAACTTCCCTACTTTTCAATTCTATACCTCTAGAAATAAACCCTAGTGCTGGGTTTGCTTTTTTTATGGCCTTGCTAACCTGTGTCGTAACTTTTAGTGATTTGTGTATTTGTACTCCGAGATCCCTTTGTTCCTCTACCCCACCTAGACTCGCACCCTCCAAGTAATAAGTGACCTCCCTATTCTTCCTACCAAAATGTAACACCTCACATTTATCTGTGTTGAACTTCATTTGCCAATTATATGCCCATTCTGCAAGTTTATTAATGTCCTCCTGTAATTTGTTGCAGTCCTCCTCAGTATTGACTATCCCCCCCAATTTGGTGTCATCCGCAAAGATAGAAATTGTGTTTTTGATTCCAAAGTCTAAATCATTAATATAAATTGTTAACAACAGTGGTCCCAACACTGATCCTTGTGGAACACCACTTCCCACCTTCTGCCACTGTGAATAGCTACCCTTTACTCCTACTCTCTGCTTTCTGTCCTGAAGCCAGCCAGCAGTCCATTCTGCTACTTGTCCCCTGACTCTGCATTCTCTGACCTTGTTCATCAGTCTATTATGGGGTACCTTATCGAAGGCCTTTTTAAAATCCAGATAAATTATATCTACTGCATTACCATTGTCTACATCACAACATCCTTCCTCCCTCCCTCCTGCCTCTGTTTAGAACAGCCTCAGGCACAACCTCCAAGAGCTGTCAAAACTGTTTCTAGTGACAGTCACTTTTATTTTCTGAGTTGGGGGACATTCACTTTGTTACTCATTAATAACCACTATTCTAGTCATAGTGTCTGTACAGTCAGTGCTACTGCTTCTCTTGTAACATTGGCTGCACACCCATACATAAAATGCAGAAGCTCAGCATGCTGAGCGAGGTCATGCCACCATTAGAGAAGGTTCTATTTTAAATAGGCCAGTGGGAGTGGCATCAGTTTACACCAGATGTCACTAGCCATTAACCAAGGAGTCTCCTTTTGGGAATGTGCGACTAATAAGTTCAGTTGATACACGTAAACTAAAATAATTTCTGGGTTACACCTTTATTGACCAGTTCAGGTCTATATTGTAGTGAATCTCCCAATCGTCGCGAAAGGCTTCACGTAAATCAGCAGCCACCACATACTCATCGTCAATGGCCACCCAGATGCGTACCAGAGTTCTGAACAAGGACAAGCAGGTGATCTTACACATGCAGGACCTGAATCTAGCAGCTTTGGCCAAGCTTAGGATCAGATCCACCAGAAGGTGTTCTGACCTACTCTCCCTGCATGCCAGATGCCCAAGATTAGCATTATAAAGTCAGAGAGGGTTTGGGCTTTGGGTGAGTCAGATGCAAGTAGATCGGGCGCATTTAGTTTAATATTCTCACAGAACATGCTACCAAACATATTTTTACATTCGAGAGAGAATTTTTAATTAATTTCAATAAGATTCCTATGTTTCTCATTCTGAGACCGGAAAAGTGACCAAGTATGCTTTAAAAAGTGTTGAATCTTAAGGTAAAGCCATTTATAACTTTTCTGAAGAAATCTGCCAACCAAAAACATTTTTTAAGGTAATCAGCTATAAATAGATCTTTATCAGGAGTTGCTTGGTCCAGTATCTTGCTGTCGCTCAATTTGGAGTTGAATTCTTTTGGCCTTATCATTGTACAAATATGCACAGCACCCACATGTTTCAGTTGTATTAACTATATTGTGAGGAACTGCCAAAATAGTCAGACTGGATTTGTTCAAACAGCACATTTACCAGAAATCCCAAGATCCCTTAAATGTCTGGGAGTTTCATAATTGCCCCAGTCAATTGCCAAAATATTTAAATGTCAGCCAAAACACTCTTGTAATTCCCACCCAGGGTCTTCCCACCCAATTTGTAAGTCAAGGTAGCTCACGTTTACTCTGCTTCCATGTGGAAAAAGGAAAGTTCTGAAGCAAATCGTTGGAAATGTGTTACATACAGGTTAAGATAGCTTAAAGATTGCTCATTGAAGAACCAAACTTCACATGCCAACCATCATCTTTATAATCTGACAGTCAGCATTTTAGCCCATGAGTCAGCCTGTCAGTATTTTATAAGAGCAATTTTTTCACTGCGATTGGAATCATATTGATTGGATGGTGGGACTGGAGGCTGTTAGAAGCTATCAATCGATCAGATTTCACGTTCTCACACTGTTAGTTGCACACAGACCTCAGACAGAAATATTTTCAGATGAGCTGATGGCTTCTGAGTGTTGCAATTACAGATGTGTTGATTAAGTGTTTGTCCTTGAAGAACTTAAATGCAACAAGTAAGCTACTAAAATACATATTCAGTTTCCACAAAGTAACTTTCTGGAAAATGACTGACAGTTGTCTAATGTGAAGATTGATTTTCTTCCAGTCTAGTTGCAGAAGTTATTTTTGAGATAAGGATGTTGTTCATGCTGTGAGTACATGAACTGACTTTATTTGAGCAGCGGAAATAAAAGAGAGAGTGGGGTTGGAATGGTGACAAGTTTTACTTAGATTAAAGAAGTATACATTTCCCCATAGATAGAATTTTACTACGCTGTGCTACTATGATGTATGATGTGGGCATTTGGCGTGTTTGTAATGAATTGTCATGCCTGACTATGCTCTGTAACTTTGAAAGTGTTTTTTAGTTTGTTACTTGCTCATGGTGGAGCTCTCTCTGTCACCACGTGGTAATCAGGAATGAGGTTGCAGTATCCTCTTAGAGCAGTGAACATCCATGGGGAAATATGAGAAGTGACATTATTAATCAATAAATAGATAAATAGATTTCAAACACCAGACTGGAGACAATAAGCCAGGTCTAACTGAGAACTCAACATTCAGCTCGCTTTCCTGCAAACCATGTTAGAGTCCTTGGAGAAATTCGCTATCACCCCGTTTAGGGTGCAGTTATCGGCCGGACGCAAAGTTTAGCGCCTGGCGCTAATTATCGCCTCCGACTGCAAAATTGGCTTCTGTCGCCCCAGAGGTGATTGGAGCACTAAATCAGGCGCTACACATGTCTCTTAAGGTGCTAACGCCGAGGAGCGAGACGCTACCTCAGAGCGCTGGCGAAGCTCCTGTGATGTCAGTCAGCAATGGAACACAGACACACTGGTGCCAGCCAGTTCTTAAAGGGGAGGGTCGATCCACACCCTGCTCATTGCAGCCTTGAATCTCGGCCTGGAGAGACCTATACATCAAATCTGCTGGAAAGAACAATGGGGAGGCCCAGGAAAAGAGCTCAGAGTGCAACCCCCACAGTCTCTTCTAAATCGATGCAAGGAAGGTCAAATCAAAATGAACCTGCAAAGTGCTGCTCAGTACCCGAAACTCCTTCACACAGCATTGAATCTCTCTCTCTCTCTCTCTCTCTCTCTCTCAGAATGCGTGGTGCAAAAATGTTGCTGACAAAAAAAGGCAGGAAGCAGTTGCCTTTAAATAGCGCTCCCCCAGTCCCTTCCTGACTGCAGAACGCTCCCCTCAACCTGTCGTTGCTAGCGGCAGGTGGTAAGGCAGGGGGCGCTACCCAATATCCGGTCCAGGGTGTTGCACGCTCAACTGAGGTCACGATCTGCGGGCGCAGGAGATCGTGGCGGTAGTGTTTAGCGCCGCCGCGAAATGTCTGGTCAATTTCACGAGCGGCGCAAACATTGCCGCGCCCGGGCACTAGTTGCTTTGCGTCCCATTAGCGCCCTCGCTAACTGGAGGCGCAAAGCAACTGAAATTTTCCCCCATAAAGTCATAACGGCACAGAAGGAGGCCATTCAGCCCATCGAGTCTGTGCCGGCTCTCTGCAGAGCAATTCAGTCAGTCCCATTCCCCTGCTCTGTCCCTGTAGCCCTGCAAGTTTATTTCCCTCAAGTGCCTATCCAGTCTCCCCTTGAAAACATTGCCTGTCTCTGCTCCCACCACGTCCGTTGGCAGCGAATTCCAGGTCATCACCACTCGCTGTGTAAAAAAGTTTTTCCTCACATCCCCCCTGTATCTCTTGCCCAAAACCTTAAATCTGTGTCCCCTATTCTTGTGCAGTTTAATTTATTTAATGATTACAAGGTGTAATGTTTCCTATTTCTACTACAAGAAAATAAACTTTTTTGACAAAAGCAAAAGAGCAATATAGGTCAGAAATGACTGATTGATAATAGCAGACAAATGCTTAACAGATTTGAATGACTTTCCTCTGTCCACTATTTTAATAGAGGGCATTAACCCATTTATTTTAAATAGGTTAACCCCTCTCTTCAAATAGCAGGCAGAGGAATGTCGTGCAAGCATGTTAAGCATTCATCTGCTATTATCACCAACAGTAACTTTGAGCCTCGTGTGATGGAAATGTATTAATTGCACAGCAGGTTAATCAGCATCCAAAAGTGAAACAGGCAAGTTAATATATGGGTGTGATCCATGATCAGAACTTGGGTTTATGGTTTTGTTTCAATGATATTGACTCACTTTAGTCACCTTAAAATTACCCTGATAAATCTGGTTATATTTACTGGATCCTGTAACGTTATATTGAAGTCCCTACAACTACTTTTATTTTCATATTTAAAATACTTGTAGCCCTTCCAGAGAAATGCTGTTAGTTTCAAAGGCAGAATTACGGTGGGCACCAAAACATCAGAAAATGCACTAAAAAAGTGTCAAAATCAAAATTTTGGGGACGCCCTACACCCCACCCCCTGTTTTGGTGCCCACCGTAATTCTGCCTTTCAAACCAACATCATTTCTCTGGAAGGGCTACAAGTATTTTAAATATGAAAATAAAAGTAGTTGTAGGGACTTCAATATAACGTTACAGGATCCAATAAATATAACCAGATTTATCAGGGTAATTTTAAGGTGACTAAAGTGAGTCAATATCATTGAAACAAAACAATAAATTCCATGCCTTCAATACTTGCATCTCCTTTCTAAATCCACCACTTCTGCAATACAAATGATGCAATGTTGGCCATACCTGCAGTTTAAGATATGACATGACATATAAACCTTGTCCCACTGCACTTTCAGTCTAGCTCTTCATTTTCATGAGTTATAGAGCCTATTTAAGGCTGTTTTTGGTCTGTCTGCTTTTTAGGAGGCTTTGTCAGCTTTTTTGAGAGCAGTTCATCTTTTTGAAGTAAACAGCTTTTATCCGCTTTCGAGGTTGGCACGTATGCGTATAATTGGAATGCTGTTTGCAACAGGAATGACTAGTCAGGAACTGTTTACGACTTGGTAAAGTACTGCTATGCTCTCCTTAATTTACTTGTATTTTTATGTAAATAGTTCTGATTGTTCCGCAATCATTGCGGAATTAGTTTTAGAAATTTTTTTTCTAGCGCCGTATATATAAATCAACAATAAATCCAAAACTGGACTCTTCTGAAAACTCTATAGAAAAATTATTATTTTGCAAGCAAGAAATACAGACTCTGATATCTGGTTGGAATATGTTTTGATAATGTAGGTATTTCAAAATGCTGGTTGAAAACAGCAAGTTATGAACTAGTATCAATAAAGTCAAATGTTGACGATTTCAGATCCTGTTACATACTTGAGATTTATGAATGAGGGTCTCCTAATGTGATGTACACAGCAGGTTGATCCCAGTCTGGGCTGAATTTGCTGATCACAATGGCAGTGGAGGCCCCAACAACTTGCATTCATATAGCACTTTCTACACAGAGAAACAGCCCAAGGAGCTTCATAGAGGTATAGGAAAGGAAAGAATAAGCGGCCACAGTTGGCTTCAGTGTCTCTGTTCTATGGAGGGGTGAAGTCAGGAACAGCTCCTGTGCCCGATTGTTGTGCAGTGACTATTGACAGAAAGTGTATCTTGTGGAATTTAATGGTGACAGAATCAGGCTCATACACAAAAATCAGTCACTTCAGCAAGGTACTGTATCCCAGCATGAATCACTCCCTTCAGAAGAGGAGGGAAGAAAAGAAAATTGGGGAGAGTGGCAATGAAGAATTATGACTGATAATGTTTTTCTGAACCTTGCACAGAATATCTTTAATCTGTCATAGAACATGTACTTCCTTGCCTAAGCTTTACTGTTACTCACTGGTGTCCATGCCAGAAAATGCTACTGTGCCTCAGAAGACATTGAGACCCATTTGTGAGAGCAAGGATGATCTAACTTGTACAGTATGTAAAACAGCAGCATCTGGGCCAACTAATGACATGAATTATTTTAATGTCACAAAAATATACAGCTCCTAACTGAAACACATTTACAACAGAGTTCCTCCCTGATGTCTAACTGTCTCAAACCACTTGTAAATGCAGTATAAATGGAAATTTTGTGTCATAACAGTGAAGGTACCATATACAGAGGAAACAACCATATTGTGGTCTGAATGAGAGTGTGTTTTCTCATTTGGATAAAATATATCAGAGCTGCATTAATATAGTGTAAGTAAAACTATATAAAATGCAGCAGTGACTCATTTTTTCATGCTTCTCATATATTGAAGTGTGCTATTTTAACAGGCCCCAAAGCCAATAGTATTTCATTGAGAATAAAAATAGCATGCATGTGTGGAAAATAACATTCACAGTCCGTGCCACACATTACACTGTAGCCACTCAGTACAACATGCAGCTATCAGCATTCCAGAGGTGACTCACTCCTGGAGTGCAACCTGACAAGAAGAAAACAGCAAGAACAGAAGAGATCCTAACATTTTCTCAACACATGGCAGTGACATTTTGAAACTAAAAATATGTATGACCCCTTGCAAATATTAACATACCCCCTGGGGAATCCATGCAATTATTGACATCCCCCAGGGAATCCATGCAAATACTGACATACTTCTGGGAACCCCTGGGAATCTCTACGAATATTGACTTACTCCTAGGGAATCACTGAAAATATTGACATACTCCTGGGGACCCCTGCAAATATTGACATACCCCCCTGGGGAATCTATGCAAATATTGGCACACTCCCAGTGATCCGATGACCTAACTTCCGAAAAAGCATATCAGCTTCTTAAAGAATCATTACAGAAAATAATTTTTAAATTATTATTGGCAACTGCAACTTGTAAGTCAACAAACATAGAAAGAATCTAGAGTACAGAATTCTCAATTTACTGTGCTGGGGGCGAGCAATTGCCTGACGCCACAGACAAAATTCTGATGACCACATGGATCCCGAGATCCCTTGCAGACTCCCTAGTATCCACAAAGCCTAGTCTGAAAACCTATGGTATAATTATAGAATTATACAGCTCGAAAAGGAGGCCATTTGGCCCATCGTGCCTGTGCCGGCTCTTTGAAAGAGCTCTCCAATTAGTCCCACTCCCCTGCTCTTTCCCCATAGCCCTGCAATTTTTTTCCCCTTCAAGTATTTATCCAAATGCCTTTTGAAAGTTATTATTGAATCTGCTTCCACCACCCTTTCAGGCGGTGAATTCCAGATCATAACAACCTGCTGTGTTTTAAAAAAAAAAAAAAAAAAAAAAATTCTCATCTCCCAATCATAATAAACAGGATATTCTGTTCTCTTTGCATGGGTTTTATTTTAGAAAATTAAAAAACACACAAGTTTATACTAGAAATAATCTTACCTGTCAGCACATTATTGATGCAAAGATTTGTAACATGCAGCTCCCGCTAGCAAAAATGTCACCAGTTTTATAGCGGGGCATGTTGAGGTTTACATGCAAAAAGATGTCTTAAGTTATTAATGTCTGCACCTTTGTGATTTATTGGTTTCAAAATAACTCCAATAGTAAGTCACTGTTAGTATAGTATCCACTATTTATACTGTCAGTTTGGTGAAATTTCTAAATACGTGGGAACCATTTATTTTTAAAACTGCAGAAATACTTACATAGAATTACATAGAAGGTGCAGCACAGAAACAGGCCATTCGGCCCAACTAGTCTATGCCAGTGTTTATACTCCACACGAGTCTCCTCCCACCCCTCTTCATCTAACCCAATCAGCATATCCTTCTATTCCTTTCTCCCTCTTTTAATTATCTAGCTTCCCCTTAAATACATCTCTGCAATTCACCTCAACTACTCCATGCAGTATCAAGTTCCACATTCTAACCACTCTCTGGGTAAAGAAGTTTCTCCTGAATTCTTTATTGGGTTTATTAGTGGCTATCTTATATTTATTGCCCCGAGTTTTTGACTCCCCTACAAGCGGAAACATCTTCTCTACATCTACCCTATCAAACCCTTTCATAATTTTAAAGACTTCTATTAGGTCACCGCTCAGCCTTGTCTTTTCTAGAGTAAGGAGCCAAAGCCTTTCCTGATAGTTATAATGGCTGGACTTTTCCTTACCTTGTTAGGTCCGGTGCGACTGATGTCAGTGGTGGGTCCCGATCCCGCTGCTGGCTCCATCCCGCTGTACAAAATGAACTTACCTTAATGGGGCCTATTAAGCCCACTCAGCGCGTTACCCAGCCCAATTAGATGGAGCAGGTCTGGTGATGTCATTCATGACATGTTTTAAGCCGGGATCCTTAAAAGGACCCTTGCCACATTACATTTTAAGTTTAATCTAACATAGTGGGTGTTGAATCTTTACTGTAAATAATATAATAAAAGTTATATATGAGTGACATAGAAATATTTAAATAAAATTATGAAGTAATATGACTCCATCTACAAATATGATCAAGAATATAATTTAAAAAGTACATGAATTGGGAAGTTATTGGTGCTTTAGTCACAACTGGTATCAGTAACTGGTACAAATAAAAGATGTGTGTGTATAGGTAATACATAAAATTATGCAGATTTTAAATGTATTTGTAAAGGGGTGGATTACAATCTTAGGCAAGTTCAGTGGAAGAGCTGCGGAATCCCTGACAAACAGTGTAAGTGGTGCTTACAATGTGTTTCTGGGATTTCTGCAGCTCTTCCGTTGAAGTTAACAATGGACAAGTGAGAACCTCCACAGAAATTCACCCTAAAGTCTCATACTGAAAAATTTAATGAATTATATTCAGGGACTGAAAGCAAGTTGAGTGATGAGAATGAAATTGTTATGGTTGATGACTTGATTTAATCTGTAACTGAACAATCACAGTAAGAAATATGTGAGAAAAACCTGACCAGAAACAGCACAAAAATGTATTTAAATGGTATATGTCATTTTTTATAGTGCAGATCAATTCATCGCAATTACTGTTCAGTTGGAAGGCAACTGCTGAGAATGGCCAGTGGAAAAAACCAGTAGATTTTCAAATACTGTACAACAGAATCTCCATCAATCTGTTAGCTGATGTAATCAACATGTTTTTATTTTGGTTTGTTTTCACAGAAATCACAGAAACCCCACAGTGCAGATAGAGGCCATTTCGGCCCATCGAGCCTGCACCGACACATATCCCACCCGATCCCCGTAACCCCTACACCAACACATATCCCACCCTATCCCCGTAACCCCATGTATTTAATCCCCCTAACACTAAGGGTCAATTTATCATAGCCAATCAACCTAAACCCGCACATCTTTGGACTGTGGGAGGAAACCGGAGCACCCGGAGGAAACCCACGCAAACACGGGGAGAATGTGCAAACTCCACACAGACAGTCACCCGAGGCCGGATTTGAACCCGGGTCCCTGGCGCTGTGAGGCAACAGTGCTAACCACTATGCCACCGTGCTCCATGCTGTCAAGTCATCAGCTGGATCAATGGCCACGGAACTCACGCCTCTAGTTGACGGACGTGGTTCCCGAGTTGTGTGAATCCCATGGCCGTGCAGGGAAATTTAAAAAGTAGGGGGAAAATAACTCTTAAGTGCCTGTAAAGTACCTCATAATGATTTCAATTGGGTCTCCCACCGCTGCAGGTCAGATCGGCTCCACGCTGACGGATGCGACTGTGGGAAAGGCGCATGACAGCGAGTCACAAAACCCCCAACTTTCTCACTTGACCCGCCACTGATCGTGCCCACTACCGCCAAGGAAAATTCAGCCCAATCTCTCAGTTCTGGTATCATCTTTGTAAATCTTTTTTTGCATCTTCACTATATCCTAATTATAATATGGAGACCAGAACTGTGCACAGTACTCCAAGCGTGGTCTAACCTAGATTCTATACGTTAAACATAACTTCTCTGCTTTTCAATTCTATCCCTGTAGAAATGAACCCCAGTGCTTTGGGTTTTTTTTAATGGCCTTATTAAACTGTGTTGCTACTTTTAGTAATTTGTGTATCATTCCTGCCATTTCACTATCTTCTGTTTTCAACTGAAGCTCTTTACTGATCACTCAATTTCTTTTTGTGGTGTACAATGTTTCCTTTTAAGCATGGCTGTGCAGCGGTCTGGAGGTCCAGCGCAGGCCGCTCAATGGTTTTACAATTGAAATAACTGCGCTTGCGCGAGAAATTGAACGGGCCACATACCCAAAAGAAAAATTAGTGGGAACATTGGTGGTGTGAATGTTTCACCCTCCTTCCCTATGTTCCGTTTATTATAAAATAGTGTTTACCTTTAATATCCTCTTTGTTTCTTTACTGTTTCAATGTTTTTGTTCACTGCTTGACTGAGATGATCTGTTACACCATTACGCTCATGATTCATAGGAACAGGAGGAGGTCATTCAGCCCCTCGAACCTGCTCTACCAGTCAGTCATCATGGCTGATCTGTACCTCAATTCCTTTTACCTGCCTTCATTCCATATTCCTTGATACCTTACCTAATAAAAATCTGTCAATCTCAGCCTTGAAAATTTCAACTGTACCTCAGCATCCACAGCCTTTAGGGGAGAGAGTTCCACGGTTCCATTACCTTTTGGTGTGAAGAAATGCTTTCTGACATCATCCCTGAATGGCCTAGATCTAATTTTAAGATTTTGCCCCTTTGTTCTGGATTCCACAACCAGAGGAAATAGTTTCTCTGTATCGACCCTATCGAATCCCTTTATCATTTTAAACATCTCAATTAGATCACCTTATCTAATTACAAGTTGTTGCCCCTGTTGTTGAATGGTGTGAAGTGACCTAGAACTGGCCCCCAGAACTCCACTGCCTCCCAGACAGTTGTTCCATTGATTATCTCTGTTGGCATTAGATTATTTAGCCAGTTTTTAATCTAGTTGGCTATTTTTGCATTCATTCCAAGACCTTTAAAAACGACCTCTTTGACCAAGCTTTTAATCACCTTTCCTTCTTTTGCTCGGTGTCAATTTTGATCCGATTACGCTTCTGTGAAGTGCTTTGGTTTGTTTTCCTTTATTAAAGCCGCTATATAAATGTAAATTGTTGTTGAGTTTTCATAATTATGAAAGGTTTTGAGTGGGTAAATAATGAGTTTGTTGGCAAACCATGAGCAAGTGGGCATAGACTCATGGGCCGCGATTTCCCCTACCTGGACGGGTCGGTCGTGGGCGAGGTCGGTGGCGGGTCGCGGCTTTGCTGCTGGCTCCATCCCGGCCTCCGACATGACTTTCCCTTGGTGGGGCTTGTTGAAGGAAGTGGGTCTGATGACGTTACTTGATGATGCGTCATCAGCCGGTTTCCTTAAAGGGACCGTGTGCAAATTTACTTTGACAGTTGTGCTGTCAGTGTTCTACAGCATTGAGGTGCTGTAAACACTGACGAGCACTGCACAGAGGTGCACGGCTGCACCAAGGCTCTCCCAGGACTCTCTCTATATGCTTATGGAGGGAGACGCAGCAGACAGGGAGGTTCTCTTCCCTTCCCATGGGCGGAAGAGACCTCCCCAGGAGACCAACACAGCCTGGTTGCACATTGCGCAGGAGGGCGCAAGCAGGGATGTCATCAGGAGGACCAGGCTGCAGTGGCGCAAACATTTCAATGCTCTCAGATCACGAAACATTACTGCAAAGCCACACTCAAACTCATCCCGCTGTGCCACTCATCACATCACCATCACTCTGCCTTCCCTACCCTACTCCTGCACATCCTTAATCACACCAACTTACCTTGCACCTCCACCCATCCCTCTCTATCTACATTATCACTGCCCCATCTCACTAGCCACCCCTCACACTCACCCTCATCCTAGTCCAATCATGCCAACTAACAGCACACAAGGGTAGGCACTTGTGTGTTTTAGCTAATGTTCACATGAAGTTTCTGTTAATGTGCTGTCAAACATTGAAATCATTATTTTCAACAGTTTGCGTTCTTGGACAGATCTGTGTGCACCTTTGGAAGTGGCTTAGTGAGTTACAGTGAATGGTGAGACATAACAGTACCCCCCGCAATGCTGATGAGTGTGAAAGGAATGGCTTTGACATTGTAGGGATGCTTTACGTTGTTGGTGTGGGGTGATGCCAACCTGGTGCATCAGATGGCAGCCAGGGTGTACAGCGTCAAGGGAAGTAAATCTGGCCATGGTGAGGCCATCCCTGGTGTCCCGGGCAACAGTGTGGTCGGGTGCTGATGCCCTCTGTCCTGTGCAGCATCGGGTGATTGTGGAGAAGTGTGGTTGCTGGTGTGCCTGGTGATGCTGCTGTCGTGACTGATCGTGGTCAGATTCTGAGGACCAAGGTGAGAGAGTATAAATTGTACCCATGCTGATGGAATAGGTGGCAGGTAAACTTCAGATGACAGAAGCGATCTGTCAGTGGTGAGAGAGGTTGTTCCAATGAGGTGACACTGGATAGAGAGTTTGCTCCAAACACTTGCAACTTGCAACCAAATGCATAAAGTCTTTCTTCCAAATGCAGTAAGCAACAGCTTCTGAGCTTGTAAATTGAACAGCCGTGAGATGGGAGCTTTCACAGCACATTTCCAGCTGTCAAGTAATGAGATGATTCCATGGCCAGTCAATTCCCGCCCAGCCTAACGGACGTGATCCCCGAGCAGCGTGGACCCCGTTGGCGAGCTGGTAAATTCTAAAGGTGAGCTCAAAATTGTTGTTAATCCTCTGTTAACAAGGTCATAATGACCTGAATTGCCTCCCCCGCCGCTGCGTGTTTTGCTCACCGCTGACAGACCCGACATTTGGTAAAGGCACGTGGCAGCGGATTGACAGCGGGGTCCCAACCTGCTGTCAAAAAAAACACTTTTCCCACCCATCCCGCCCGCTGACATCCCCCACCCGTGGAAAATCCCCCCCATGATTCTCATTGCAAGTTGAAAGAATTTTGTTTCACACAGAACGTTATTAGAATATGGAATACTCTACCATAAATGGCTACTGAGGACATAATTTCAGAGGGAACTGGATAATGATATGAAAAGGAAGCATGTAAAAGGAGACTGAGAAAAGACAGAGAAATGGGATGAGTGCATACAGTTCCACGTGAAGAGCTAGTTAGCACAGGGCATAAGCACGTTGGGTCAAATTGGCTCCTAGTGTGTTGTAAATACTGTCATGGCCAACTGTAAGTTTCTTCAGCTGATTTGGAGAGATTTTTTAGCCAGATAAATTGATGTTTGCCACTGCAGTGAGATACAAAAATATCTCGCCTCAGAATATTAACATTGTGTTTGTTTTTTATCTGTGATTCAAGGACTAAACTCAGTAAACGAAAAAGACATAAATGTCACAAGGCCTTGCAGCTCACATTATCATCAATAACACTTGCACTCTCCTATTGCTTGCATTAACTACAGCCCATTCTTATTTAATATTTAATCAACCTTTTAAAAAGATCAGTTTTTAAATCAATTAATGCTCTAAAGTGAAAACTGGGCCACAGAGCTTGATACTGCGACACATCTGTCTCAACTGCTGTAGCTTCAAACAATACCTACAACAACCCTCAGTGTTCAAGGACTGCACCCTCAGTGTTCAAGGACTGCACCCTCAGTGTGTAAAAACTGCAGTCTCAGTGTGCAAAGACTTCTCTGTGCTTCTATACAAAAGAATTCCAAAAGAAATACAGAAAGGCGAAGAGAAAAACTTGCAGTGGTTATCCAGATTCACAAGTGGAAGATGGCCTTCAGAGCAATGTTTTGGAGGTCAGCTGGCACCCTTGGAAGCATACCCCAGTGCACACCAACTCCTTCAGGAGAGAAGGGGTGACAATTGGTGAGGGGGTTGGGGTGGGGGAACTCTGCTATGATATCCTTTACTGAGCATGTTACTCACAACCATGATTTGTTTCAATTTATTCCACCAATTGTGGCTTTCCCCCGTGGTTCGTTTTTCTGCTGCTCCCATTATGTCTCAGCAACAAGCCCCCTCAGCTTGATTGTCCATGCGTCAGATAAGAATCTGTTATAGCAGCTCAGCCTTCTTCATCAAACCATCTGCCAGAATAAACAGAAATGCACTGCCATTGGTCCACCCAATAAACATCGCCCCTGAAACACTCGGAGCAGATTCCTCCCTGATGACCAAACCAAAGGAGTTATATTTGGAATGTTATTGTGTGCAGATTCTGTTTCACAGTAACGGTGAGGTTCAGTACGCACAGGAAACAACTATTTTGTGTCCAGAGACAAACAGGGTAGTTTGTCTTTCTTTAGATAATGCAGCTGGAATAACATTCTGGAAACAAAACCATGTGAAATGCTATATTGTAAACACACTGAAAATTTCAAACGTTCTAAATAATTTCCAATCATCTTTCTCCCCACAAATACAGTGGGGGAGAAATTGGGCTCTGTAGTGCCCGTCTTTTAGGCGCTACATGGCCGCTTAACGCTCTAAAATGCCATGTGAGATACGCGGCTCACTTCTGACAGGAAATGCGTGGATGCCATCTTGGTAAAGGGGTTTGCGCGTGCCCACGTAACGACCGCTGGCAGCATGCAGAGCAGGCAGGTTATGACGTCAATCAGTGTGCAACGCTGATTTGATGCTAGCACTGCCATTTTTGAATGCCATGCGCCAGCCTACGACCTGTCTTAACCTCATGCAGCTGAACATGACATTAAACAGCATGAAGGACCCCCCACCAGAGCTATTTAAAGGGATCATGAACTACTTACAGGTTAGTTGCTGGATTATTTCTCCTGGCTGCTGGTGCAATTGTATGCGTTTTATGAGCTTTCTTATAGTTGCCTAAAGTTTCATTAGTTTACAGGGAGTGGTCTGACTGTTGCTGAAGTACTTTTTGTTCATTTAAAAGCTTGTACTGAAACAAGTTGCTTCCAGACATGGGTGGCCTGGTAGGCTGCTAGAAGAGGGAGGAGGGGGAGAAGGGCTCCAATGTTATATCCGTGTGTCTTAATGTTGTGTCCTTCAATAATCAGACAAAGACTGCAGGGAACGATCAACAGGTGTTTACTGAATGAGGGTTCAAACTGCAACTGACTGTACAGATCATTACTCAGGGTTTATATACAGGTGTGGTCACTGCCGGTACTACAGGATACAGCAGCTGTAAAAAGTAGTTCTCCCCCTTAAAGGTACATACATTACAATTCCTCCCCTTTTAGATTAACAGTACCATAACACTTTTAACATGCAACATTAACTGAAAATAGTCTATTTATAAATTCAGTCTTTGGGGAGGCTTCCTGATTCTTTCTGGATAACCCCTTTCCCGAGTGTCTCGCTCTTGGTGCGGAGGCGATTCTAACACCCTGTCGTCAGTTGATTCATCAGCTTCCAATGCTATTGTTTCTGAGGTAGATGCGACCTGTACGTCGGGTTCCTCACCAGGTACGTATGGCTGAGACATGGGGTTGACTCGTTCCTGTGACTCTAGGATCTGGTCAGCATGGCGTCTCACAATGTTCTCCCCAACATCCACTGTGTACATTAGTGGTCCCTGCCGTGTGCATATCGTTCCTGGTTGCCATTTCTCTGTTCGGTAGTTGCGGGCCAAGACTGGTTGCCCTACATTGAAGCTCCTTGTCGGCTTCTCATTGATGTGCTGGAATTGCTTACTCTCAACATCTCTTCGTACATTTGGTCTGAGCAAATCCAGACGAGATCTCAACCTTCGGTTAAAGAACATCATGGCCGGGGCCTGGTTGGTGACTGCATGTGTCGCATTTCTGTAGGCTAACAGGAAATTGTCCACCTTATGCTGCAGTGGAATGTCGTCATCGCACATGGCCTTTACTGCTTTTTTAAAGGTTTGTACGAACCTCTCAGGCAATCCATTTGTGGCTGGATGATACGGGGCGGATGTGTAATGCCTTACCCCATTACTTTTCATAAATCTTCGAAACTCTTCGGACACAAACTGTGGTCCGTTACCAGAGCAAATCTGCTCTGGCAAGCCGTTCCTGGCAAAAATGGTCCGTAGGACTGCAATAGTTTTCTCCGTGGTGTTGGAGGACATTTTGATCACCTCAGGCCATTTCGAGTGCGCATCCACGGCTATTAAAAACATTGAGTCCATGAAGGGACCAGCAAAATCAATATGCACCCATTGCCATGGAGATGAGGGCCACTCCCATGGGTGTAGAGGGGCTTGTGGTGGTACATTTTGGACCTTCTGGCATCCTGAGCAGCTCTTTGTCAGGTCCTCAACTTGCTGATCGATCCCCAGCCACCACACATAAGCCCTAGCAAGGCTTTTCATTTTCACCCCTCCCAGATGACCTTCGTGAAGCTCATTGAGCACTCTCTCCCTTAACTTGGGTGGAATTACCACTCGGGATCCACACATCAAGGTCCCCTGGCATACTGACAGCTGTTCTCTTCTGGGTGAGAATGCTGGCAACAGTGAGTCGCCATGTGCTGGCCATCCCTTCACCGTCAAATCATATACCCGAGACAGTGTCGGGTCATTTCGGGTCTCCTTCTCTATACCAGCGTTAGTTACTGGCAAGCAGTCAATTATAGTCGAATGAAATATTTCGACAGGATCCACTGCTGGTGCTTCCTCCGCAGTAGGCAGTGGCAGGCATGATAGCCCATCAGCGTTTCCATGCTGTTTCATGCCCTTATACTCGATTTCATATTGGTGCGCCCCTAGAAAAAGGGACCATCTTTGTTGCCGTTGTGCAGTCATCACCAGAACGCCCTTCTTTGGATTAAAGATGGAGACAAGTGGTTGGTGGTCAGTCAGCAAGGTGAACTTCTGCCCGTGCAGATAGTGATTGAACTTTTTCACTCCCCACACTAGGCTGAGGGCCTCCCTGTCAATCTGGGCGTAGTTACGCTCAGCTGAGGTTAGTGACCGAGACGCAAAGGCTACTGACCTCTCCGAGCCGTCCGGGAATTTGTGCGACAGCACCGCTCCAATGCCATAGGGTGATGCATCACACGCCAACCGAATTGGTAGTGCTGGGTTGAAATGAGCCAACACCTCTTTTGATGTGGTCAATGCTTTGCTCTTCTGGAAAGCTCGTTTACATTCATCACTCCACTTCCATGGTACCCCCGTTTGCAGTAGGGTGTTCAGTGGGTGTAGTACGGTAGACAAATTCGGCAAGAACTTATCGTAGTACTTCACCAGCCCGAGGAACGACCTCAGTTGTGACACATTTTCCGGTGCTGGAGCCTTGACTACTGCCTCAATCTTTTCAGGGGACTTATGTAACCCCTCTTTATCAATAACGTGGCCACAATACGAGATCTGCTTCTGGAAAAACTCGCATTTGTGGCGATTAGCTCGGAGCCCATATTCCTTCAATCTAGTGAGCACCTGCTCCAGGTTGGCGAGGTGATCACCGTCATTTTCGCCCGTGACCAGGATGTCGTCCAAATAACACTGGGTCCCTGGAATCCCTTGCAGGGCTTGTTCCATTGCCCTTTGCCAAATAGCCGGATCTGATGCTACCCCGAACACCAGCCGGTTGTATTGGTAGAGACCTTTATGAGTGTTGATCGTGAGGTACTGTTTCGAGGCTTCTTCTACCTCCATTTGCAGGTACGCCTGGGCCAGATCAATCTTAGTGAAGCGTTTCCCTCCAGATAGCGAGGCGAAAATATCTTCAATCCGCGAAAGCGGATATTGTACAGTGTGAAGGACTGGGTTCACTGTCACCTTAAAGTCCCCACAGATGCGAACCTTCTTTGGTTCCCCAGGCGTATTACTCAATGACCACTTCATTACAGGAACGATGGGTGTAGCCCACTCGCTCCAGTCCACTTTTGACAGTACTCCTGAATGTTCCAAATCTTCCAGCTCTGCTTCGACGGCTGGGCGGATCGCATAAGGTACCAGCCTGGCCTTAAAGAACTTTGGGCTTGCATTTTCCTCTATTTTGATCATCGCTGTTATGCCTTTGTGTTCCGAGTCCCTGCTGGAACACTTCTTGTGCGTCAGTTAGCATTTTTGACAGTCGTCCAGGTGTGACGTCGTCATCCTTTTTGGCATCTACAGTCACTGCTTGTATGGAATGCCAATCTAGCTGTATCTTCCGGATCCATTCACGTCCTAGTAGTGGTGGTCCTCCATCTGGCAATACATATAGGTCCATTTTTGGTGTTTCCTGGCCGTTATATATAACGTTCACCCTTATTTTTCCTTTGGGGTAGACTTTTTGCCCCGTGTACGTCTTCAAGACAATCTTTGTATCTCTCAAGGGTATATGTGAGAATAGCCGCTTGTAGTCCCTTCGGTTTATGACTGTTAGGGCTGATCCTGTGTCCAATCCCATTTTCACTTGGACTCCTGCTATCTTGAGCGTGACCCAGATAGTTTGGTGATTCTCCGTTTTGATCACATTATGTAGTCTCAGACAACCCAGCTCCTTGCTTCCGGAGTCTGTATCACTCTTCTGTTCGTCTGAACTACTCTCCGTCACCTTATGTACCTTCTTGTACTTCTCCTGTGGAGATTTCTTGCTGCAGGTTTTCTTTCCCGACCTGCAGACTCTTGCTATGTGTCCTACTTTTCCACACTGTCTGCACACTTTGTCCTTGAACCAGCAATCATTATGGCCGTGTTGTTCTGCCGCAGCGATAGCACTTCACTGTTCCGTATGACATTTCATTTGTGCCACATTCTTGCGGTCTCCGTTGTATCTCTGCAGCGCCCCGTGCTGCTGCTTTGTGTGATACTGCAATGCTGAAAGCCTTGTCCAGCCTAAGATCCTTTTCTGATAGAAGCCGTTTCTGGGTTCCTTCACTTTGAAGCCCACACACAAACTTGTCCCTTAAAGTATCTGCTAGTCCTGTTCCAAACTGGCAGTGTTTCGATAGCTTGCACAGTTCCGTTAAATACTCAGCATTACTTTCATCTTTATGCTGGTTCCGTTTGTGAAACTTAAATCTTTCTGCTATCAGCAGCGGTGTGGGGTTTAAGTGGTCCTGTAGGATTGACACTATGTTTTCAAAATCCTTTTCTACTGGCTTCTCTGGGGTTACTAGGTTTCTTAGTAAGCCATACATTTTTGCACCCATTGAATTCAACAATACCAGCGCTTTCTTGTCATCTGGCACTTCATTCGCCTTGCAGTATCCTTCTATGCGTTCGACATATGTCGTCCAATCTTCGACTTCATTGTCGAACGCTGTGATACTGCCACTCTTCGGCATTTTTGGGTGTGGTTAGACTGGCTTAAAATGGCGTCTCCCGCGCTTTCCTTTCTTCCCCGCTGCGGCTTAAAATGGCGTCTCCCGCGCTTTCCTTTCTTCTCCGCTGCGGCTTAAAATGGCGTCTCCCGCGCTGCTGCCAACGCCGCTCTTGGCGGTCCTCGTGGCAAATGGCGACGCCCTGTGGGTTTCATGCGCTGCTCCTGCGCTGCTGCCAATGCCGCTCTCTGCGGTCCTCGTGGCAATGGCAGTGCCTCGCGTTTTCCTGCGCGCCTCTCTCCCCCGTTGACGCTGCTCGGCCCTTGAACACTGGCTGCGCTCTGCTCTCTCTCGTCTCTCTCCCCGTTGACGCCGCTCGGTCCAGAACACCAGCTGCACCCTGTGCGTTCTGCCCTCTCTCCCCCGTCGACGCTGCTCGGCCTTTTTCTGTGCCGCTCGGTTGGCTCTAGCCGCCGCTGTCCGAGAAGGGTCTGCGCAGTACCTGTTGCCAGCCCGTTTTGCTGGACCACCGTGACTGGAAAGCCAAGCCTGGCTCTCGACGGCCTCCCCTGCGATGCTCAAATCTCCGCTGAATTACTGGGCGGTTGCCCGTGGTCGACGCCCGTGCTTCTGGACTTGACCTCCTTCCACTGTTCTCCAGGAGCGAATCCCTGGGAGGTGATGCAGAGTTGCAGGTAGGTTCGAATCTGCGTCGTCGCCAATGTTATATCCGTGTATCTTAATGTTGTGTCCTTCAATAATCAGACAAAGACTGCAGGGAACGATCAACAGGTGTTTACTGAATGAGGGTTCAAACTGCAACTGACTGTACAGATCACTATTCAGGGTTTATATGCAGGTGTGGTCACTGCCGGTACTACAGGATACAGGAGCTGTAAAAAGTAGTTCTCCCCCTTAAAGGTACATACATTACAACCATATCTGCCGAGGGTCTTTAGGGAGCAATTCTCTTACACTACAGTCGTCGCTGAAGTTAAGGTATGTAACCTGTACCACCTTAAGAGGATACCTTAAGGTGATGGACTACTTTTTGATGGCTCCTGTACATTGTAGTACTGGTGGTGACCACACCGGTATATAAACCCTGCGGAGCAAAGTGTATCCCAGTTCAGCCCTGACCCTCAATCACTAAAGACCTGTTTACTTACTTCTGTAGTCTGTCTCCTGTTATTCAGTATAACTGCAATTGAAACCACAGACTCAACAGTGGCGACGAGTCTGATCTTACCTTGCGGCAGTTTTGCATCAAAGGAAGCTTCATCCTCAGGAACGGGCGTCGAAAAAGGGCATCCGCCCTCAACATCCTGCATCGCACAGGAGGCCATCGGAAACCCGGGTTGGTTTGCTGACCACGAAGTCAAGCATCAGTGAGCATCCCTTCTACGACAGCGGCGGGTAAGCCCGATCGAGCGGCACGGGGGGGAAGTCGGCCGAGTTGTCAGTGGGAGAAGGGGAGGGAAAACGACGAAAAGGGCGGAGAACACGACCGCAGCCGGTGTCGGGCCGTACTGCAATCGGGCAGAGATGCGCAGCAGCCAGAAAAGCGTTTATGGCCACAAGGACCGCGGGAGCGGCGGGGGAACAAGAGCAGCAACGCAGGGGAAAATAAAGGACCGCTGGGAGGCGTGGACGGCAACAGCGCGGGAATCGCCATTTTGAGTCGGCGGGGGAAGAAGACAAGCGCGGGAAAAGTCGCCAAGCGTGGGAAAAGCCACCATCTTGGGGAAAAAAAAAATAATAATAATAATATCCAAAGGGGAAGGAGAAACTCAGCAAGGATGCCAAAAACGGGTAACATCACTGCTTTTGATAACGATGTGGAAGATTGGGCCACTTATGTGAAACGCATCGAAGTTTACTGTACAACGAATGAGGTACCGGATGATAAGAAAGCACTAACCCTGTTAAACTCAATGGGTGCAAAGACGTACGGGTTATTAAGGAACCTTGTAACACCAGACAAACCAGTAGGGAAGAGTTTCGCGGATATTGTTACTATCCTGCAGGAGCATTTAAACCCCACGCCGCTGCTGATAGCGGAACGATTTAAATTCTACAAAAGAATTCAACTTAGGAATTCAGCGTTGCTTTCTTCTTTAACAGAACTGCGCAAGTTATCAAAGTACTGCCAGTTCGGAACAGGACTAGCAGACGCACTGAGAGATAAGTTTGTGTGTGGGCTCCTAAGGGAAGGAACCCAGAAGCGAATGCTAGAGGAAAAGGACCTTACGCTGGACAAAGCTTTCAGCATTGCAGCATCCCATGAGGCAGCAGCACGGGGCGCTGCAGAGATACAGCAAAGGCCATTGCAATTCAGCACCAATGAAATGGCATTGGGCACAGTAAAGTGTTATCGTTGTGGAAGGACAACGCATGACTAGAACCAGTGCTGGTTCAAAGATAAAGAATGCAGGCAATGTGGCAAACTTGGTCACATAGCGAGAGTATGCCGGTCCGGAAAGAAGACCAGCAGCAAAAAGTCACCGCAGGAGAAGTACAAAAAAGTACACAAGGTGACAGAGAACAGTTCGGATGAACAGAAGATGGATTCAGTCTCCAGCAGTAAGCAACTGGGTTGTCTGAAAATACATAATGTGGGTAACACAGCAGACCACCAAACTATCTGGGTCATGCTTCGGATTGCAGGAGTCCAAGTGAAGATGGAATTGGACACTGGGTCGGCATTAACAGTCATGAATAAGCATGATTACAAAAGGTTATTCTCGCACATTCCCCTGAGGGATACGGAGATTGTATTGAAAACATACACGGGGCAAATAGTATACCCCAAAGGAAAGATAAAAGTAAACGTGGTCTACAATGGTAAAGAAAGTCAGAAAATGGACTTGTATGTGTTACCTGATGGAGGTCCGCCACTACTGGGACGGGAATGGATCCGGAGAATAAATGTGGACTGGCATTCCATACAAGCACTGACTGTGGATGCCTGTAAGGAGGACGACGTCAAACCTAAACGACTGTCCAAAATCTTAGACGATGCTAAGGAGGTGTTCCAACAGGGACTTGGAACACTGAAAGGAATTACGGCAACCATCAAGGTTGAAGAACATGCAAACCCAAAATTTTTCAAAGCTAGACCGGTGCCTTATGCGATACGACCTGCTGTGGAAGCAGAGCTGGAAGAGCTAGAACTTTCAGGGGTACTGTCCAAGGTGGACTGGAGCGAATGGGCTACACCCATTGTTCCTGTCATGAAGCGTTCGTTGAGCAACAAGCCGGGGGAACCTGGGAAGGTTCGCATCTGTGGCGATTTCAAGATCACTGTTAATCCGGTTCTTCACACGGTGCAATATCCGCTTCCGCGGATTGAAGATATCTTCACTTCGCTGTCTGGCGGGAAACTCTTCACTAAGATAGACCTGGCGCAGGCGTACCTACAGATGGAAGTTGATGAAGCGTCACGTCAGTATCTCACGATCAACACGCATAAGGGCTTATATCGGTACAATAGACTGGTTTTTGGAGTGGCATCGGCTCCAGCGATTTGGCAAAGGGCCATGGAGCAGGTATTGCAGGGAATTCCAGGCACACAATGCTACCTGGATGACATCCTGATTACAGAAGATAACGATAAGGATCACCTCGAGAATTTGGAGCAGGTGCTCATCAGATTGAAAGAATATGGGCTCAGAGTTAATCGCCAGAAATGCGAGTTCTTTCAAAAGCGAATCTCATACTGCGGCCACGTCATTGACCGGAAGGGGCTCCATAAGTCACCTGACAAGATCAAAGCTGTTGTAAAAGCTCCTGCACCGGAAAATGTATCCCAGTTGAGGTCGTTCCTCGGGTTGGTTAACTATTATCACAAGTTTCTTCCAAATTTATCCACGGTGTTACACCCGCTAAACACTCTTTTGCAAATGGGAATACCATGGAAGTGGAGCGATGATTGTAAGCGGGCTTTTCAAAAGAGCAAGGCACTGATCACTTCTAAGGAAGCGTTGGCTCACTTTAACCCAACGCTGCCTATTCGCTTAGCTTGTGATGCTTCTCCATATGGTATCGGGGCAGTGCTCTCACATAAGTTTCCAGATGGCTTGGAAAGGCCAGTCGCTTTTGCATCCAGATCATTGACCTCCGCTGAGCGCAACTATGCTCAGATAGATAGGGAGGCTCTCAGCCTCGTGTGGGGAGTTAAGAAATTTAACCATTACCTGCAAGGCCAAAAGTTTACGCTGCTGACAGATCACCAGCCGTTGGTTTCCATTTTCAACCCTAAGAAGGGTGTTCCGGTAATGACGGCGCAGAGGCTTCAGAGATGGTCCCTTTTCCTAGGGGCACATCAATATGATATTGAATTCAAAGGTACAAAGCAACATGGTAATGCTGATGGGCTGTCGCGCTTGCCACTACCTACAGCGGAAGAGGCACCGGCAGTTGACCCTGTCAAGATATTTCATTTGACCATCATCGAATGCTTACCAGTCACCAATGCGGGTATTGAGAGAGAGACCCGAAATGACCCGACACTGTCTCGGGTCTACGACTTGACAGTGAAGGGATGGCCAGCACATGGTGAACCACTGTTACCAGCATTCTCAGCCAAACGAGAACAGCTGTCCGTCTGTCAAGGAACATTGATGTATGGAACAAGGGTGATTATTCCTCCAAAATTACGAGAGAGAGTTCTGAAAGGATTGCACGAAGGTCATCTGGGGGGAGTCAAGATGAAAAGCCTTGCTAGGGCTTATGTGTGGTGGCCAGGTATCGACAAACAAATAGAGGATCTGACTAAAAGCTGCTCAGGGTGCCAAAAAGTTCAAAACGCACCTCCAATTGCACCGCTGCATCCATGGGAATGGCCTTCAACCCCATGGCAACGCGTGCATATCGACTTTGCAGGTCCATTCATGGATTCCATGTTTTTGATAGCAGTAGACGCACATTCTAAATGGCCAGAAGTGATTAAGGTGTCGACCACTACCTCTGAGAAGACGATCGCAGTTCTAAGAACCATATTTGCAAGGAATGGATTGCCGGAGCAAATATGTTCAGACAACGGACCACAGTTCATGTCAGAAGAATTCCAGAAATTCATGAAAAAGAATGGGGTGATACACTATACATCTGCCCCATATCATCCGGCTACAAATGGGTTGGCCGAGAGATTTGTACAAACGTTCAAAAAGGCGATAAAGGCCATGAGTGAAGACCATATTCCACTACAACACAAGGTGGACAATTTCCTGATGGCGTATCAAAATGCCACGCATGCAGTGACAAATCAAAGCCCTGCCATAATGTTCTATAACAGAAGGTTGCGGTCCCGGTTGGATTTGTTAAAACCCAATGTGCGAAGGGAAGTCGAAAACGAGCAATTCCAGCATGTAAATAACAAGGCCACTCGTAGTTTCGAAATAGGACAACCAGTGTTGGCCAGGGACTATAGGGATGATAAATGGCAACCTGGAACAATTCGTGCACGACAAGGACCCTTGATGTACATGGTAGACGTTGGAGAGAACGTAATACGACGTCATGCTGACCAACTTGTGGAATCGAGAACAAGGGTCGACCCCATGTCTATGGCAGAGACACCAGTTGAAGAACTTATTGAGCCTGTAGCATCTACTTCAGACTCGAACGTACCTGATGATGTTCAATCCATAGGAGATCAAGTGGATGAGTCACCCCAGCAACAAGAACCAGAGACCCCTGAAAGGCGTTATCCAGCCTGGATCAGGAGGCCTCCTCAGAGACAGAATCTTTGAACAGTTTTGTGTGTAAATTGTATATATGTTATCCATGTAATGTTTAATTTGGGGTGTACACTGTTAAGCTAAAAGGGGAGGAATTGTAGTGTATGTAACCTGTACCACCTTAAGAGGATACCTTAAGGTGATGGACTACTTTTTGATGGCTCCTGTACATTGTAGTACCGGTGGTGACCACACCGGTATATAAACCCTGCGGAGCAAAGTGTATCCCAGTTCAGCCCTGACCCTCAATCACTAAAGACCTGTTTACTTACTTCTGTAGTCTGTCTCCTGTTATTCAGTATAACTGCAATTGAAACCACAGACTCAACAACGACCAGTGCTTGAGATGTCTTCGCTTCACTAAAGAGGTCGTGACTGAAATTTACCAACTGCTGCAGCAACAACTGCAACCTCAGAGCAGAGTAAGGACTGCATTGTCTGTGGTTGTGAAGGTGACCATGGCTCCTAACTTTTATGGGTCTGGCTCCTTCAGGTTGCTGCTGGAGATATAAGCAACATTTTTCGCAATTTGCTGTACACTGCTACATAAGGGAGGTAATTGAGGCACTCTATACACAGCTTCATCTCATTCCCTCTTCAAGCACGAGGGTTTGCACAGATTGCAGGTTTTCCCATTGTGCAGGCTGTCATTGACTGCATGCACATGTGTGCACCTCATGTGAACTCTGCCATTTCCTGAACTGAAAGTGATTCTACTCCCTCAATGTGCAGCTGGTGTGCGATCACAGGCAACGCATTATGCAGGTGAATGCCTGTTATCCTGGCAGTAGTCACGATTCCTTCATTCTGCAGCAGTCCTCTGTGCCAGCTGTATTTGACCCATGATAGCAAGTCAAATGCTGGCTACTGAGTGACAAGGATTATCCACTCATGACATGGCTCATGACTCCAGTCCGGAACCCACGCACACGTGCACAACAGGCATACAATGAAAGCCATCCTGCCACAAGGAACATTATAGAGCACACCATCGGCATCCTCAAGCAACGCTTTTGCTGCATGGACCACTCTGGAGGAGCTCTGCAGCACTCATCTAAGTGTGTATCACAGGCTCGACGGGCTAAATGGCCTCCTTCTGTGCTGTAACCATTCTGTGATTTTATGTATCGAGATTTGTGGTAGTATGCTGCATGCTGCACAACCTGGCCATTATGAGGGAACAGCCCTTGCCGCCACCTATATGGCGAGAAGCTGAGGAGCAGGAGCACAAAGAAGAGGAGGATGAAGTGCAATGGGAAATGCAACATGGGTGGTGGAAAGCTGCTGACCTCCAATTGAGGAGACTGCAGATGGCCTTGGAGGGCGAACTCAAGCAGCTCTAGGTCTCAAAGGCCTGGCTTCAGACTGCACCATCTCAGCCTGGGCTGCAGCATTCTGGGCTGACGGGCAACGGCAAGGGCACTGGCCGATTGGTAGGGGTGGGAGCAGGAATGCTGTCATCGTGAGAGAGGGCAGCAGGTTCATACTCCATGGAGCCACTGCCAGTCTCCTGAGGCAGTGCCTCAGCAATCCTACTGATCTGTTGGAGAACAGATTGCTGGACTGCTGTGAGGCCCTGGAAGCCCCATTGAACAGTGGTATCCAGAGCCATGGTGGCAGCAGTCTGAGCTTCCACTGCAGCACTCCGAGCTTCCACTGCAGCACTCAGACCTTTGATAGAAGCTGTTTGTGCTGCAATGAAAGCTGTGACATTGGCCATCAGACGCTGCATCATGGTGAGTTCCACAGATGTGCTGATGGAGGTGACCACCAATCCATGTTGGAAAAGATGGGCTCCAAGCTCTGCGCAAGCCCCATGTCAAATTAGTGCTGGACTCCTCCATGCTCCTTGACAATGAGCGCAGGCTTTCCAGTGCACCAAGCATTTGGGTGTATACACCCATCAACCTTCTTCTGTAGCCTGGCCCATCAGAGTCCTCATCTGATTCATCTGCAGCAGAACTAGTGTGTGACCTCACCCTCTGGCAAGCTGGTACCTGCACTATCCTTTCCTCCCTGCACTTGCTCCTGCGACTTGTGTCCAGTGTCTTACCACGTGCAGATCCCTCATCTATCGTAGCCTCTAAAATATATGCAATGTCAATATCTGAGCTGGTGGCTGCGAGTATAAGATCGAGTGAGGAGTCTCTTCATCTTCACTGTCTTCTTCATCCACTTAATGGGAAGGCTCCAGTTCTTGGGTAACGGAAATGAAAAAGGGACAAGGGTTAGGTTGTGGTGAGGAGAGAGGAGAAAGTAAGAAGTGCACGCTTACACCATCTGCAGCTTCTAAGTCAGAAGAGATTGAGGGAAGAGGGAGAAGTGAGATGAGAGAAGGAGGATTATGTATGTAATCATCATCGATCGCTTCAGCCCCACCAGTGGCCACAGCCTCAGCGATGCTTCTCCATGGAGTTAAAACATGCATGCGCGCTTGTCCTCCTCCAGTTCTTTGCTGCTGCCTGCTGTTATGTGCCACCTTTTCCTGCAAGAAAGAGTGAAGTGTGTCAGTGAATGCCCTGCAATATGTTTGGGTGATGTGGCTGTCATTGTTGAATATCTGCCAGTATATGCGGGCTTGCAACAGTGCTAAGTCTGTGAACGTAAAGCATATAAATTTTAGGGTTGAGTGCTGATTGATAGTGATTGTTGGTAGCTGGGTGATGGGAGTGAAGAGAATTGAGCAGTGGATGAGGCTTGTGGTGTAGTTGGTAGGATATGCCATTTGAAGATGAACTCAATGACCTTGACAACTCATATGAGATCGTTAAACTTCTTCCTGCACTGCATCGATGTTCTTGGAGCAACATTCCTGACATTGACCTCCATAGCTACTTGTTCTAACTGGAGCCTGAGCATCTATCTGGAAGGCCTCCTGTCTCCCTGTAGATACAGGATGTCTCTCCTCTCCACCACTTCCACCAAGGTCTCCAGTGCAGTGTCTGAAAACCTTGGTGCGCGCTCTCTCATGTTCAGCCATTCCTCAAAGTATCAGAGCACATTCAGTTTTCAAATGACTCCCACCATTTCTTGCAGCCACAATGTACATCCTCTTTAAGAGGTGCAGGCTGCCTTTAAGTAGCGCTAGCCACTCGCGATATCGGGCCCCCTGCTGATGCGCGCATTCAATGAACAGCGCTGGTTGCGCACAGTGATCATGTAAAACAGCAGGCACCACGAATTTACTGTGCTGCCTGCAACGGTATTAACAGGCACGGGCAAATCGAATACCACAATCCCGTTTTCGGGGGTTAGCCAATTTCTCCCCCAGTGTGTTTAAGCCGTGGAATCACTTCCAGGCAGAACAATTCCACAATATAATCACATCAAAGTGTTTGCAAGGCTGCTGGTGCTCAGGAATTTACAGCATTTATATTTAGAAGGGAATTTCAGAGCACCGGCAGCAACTCTGAAGGGGTTGCACATGTGTTCAGTTGCAATTGCAGCCCATCCCTGATGTCAGGGATTTAGTGTGCCAGTGTGGTTGCACAAAGAATATCATTCTATTCTTTGTCCTTTTTCCCCCTGATTTTAAACTCCTGGGAGGTGCTGACTTGCTGCGATTCAAGCCAAACAGGTGCTGGCAGTCTTCCAATATTTCACCCCAGCGACCGTTGTTTAGGGGAACCACACTCGCCGACCTGTACAGGCAGCTGAAAAGTCAGGCCTCCCGTAGCGAGAACAAAATGGCAGTTTGCAAAATCCAGCAACACTGTTTACATTTGCCATCGCCACGGGAACTAACAGCCTTTTGCAATGATACTCCGCGCCTTTAGGGGCCAGCACTGCTCACCTCCTTTATATCACAGCACTACCTCTGGTGTAATTCTGCAATATGAATGCAACTTGAAAAATAGTTCATTTGATTTATTACGTACTGCTTAATAAAACGGGGAGAATTATGCTACAGGTATAGAGTGATTACAAGTGCACTGTTGAAGAATCAAATTCTGCCCGTGAGATCTTTTACGTCCACCTGAGGGGCCAGACAGGGCCACGGTTTAACATCTCATCCGAAAGACAGGATTGGGAATCAAATCTGCAACCTTCTGATGCACTTGGGTGAACTACCCAGAGGCCTGACAGTGCCTGTGGAACCATAGTCCAATAAGAGTAAGCACCTTTAGACAAACAGAGGAAGAAAGCTAGCTGAATAACTGTTTATGAAAGAAATTTAAGGTTATGGGGCTAACTATAAGCATAAATGATCAAAATACTCTGTGGGACGTTATGGTTTCTGACAATAGGAATGTGTGCAATGTAATCGGTCAAGGTTGAATAATATTAGATTAATATCCTGGCATTTTTCACTTGATTTCCTTCAGAGATGGGAAGGAATTTCATAGAAGTTCCTGTTCTCGGAAGTGTTTTGCAGTTCATTGCTCCCCCCCAGAACTTTAACTTCAGAAGAGTCTATGACATGCCAATCTATACATGGTCTGTTAGAATAAGCGTCCTCAGTAGACTTTTTTTTGAGATCTAAGAGTGTTAAACGAATGATATCAATAACTTTTAAGAGTTACCTTCCCTTCCAAGTCAGAAGTTTATTCTTTCACGGGATGTGGTGCCGCTGGCAAGGCCAGCATTTATTGCCCCTCCCTAATTGCCCTTGAGAAAGTGGTGGTGAACCGCCTTCTTGAACCGCTGCAGTCCGTGTGGTGAAGGTACTCCCATAGTGCTGTTAGGTAGGGCGTTCCAGGATTTTGACCCAGTGACTATGAAGGAACAGCGATAAATTTCCAAGTCAGGATGTTGTGTGACTTGGAGGGGAACTTGGAGGTGGTGGTGTTCCTATGCGCCTGCTGCCCTTGTCCTTCTAGGTGGTAGAGATCTGTGCTGAGTTAGCTGATCTCAGCTGGGTGTCAGCAGTAATGCTACACCTGGTCTCAGGTCCTCTGGAGAAACATCAGCTATAGTTCCTACTCTCGACTGTTACCCACTGATCCCTGCTGGAAAGCCCACATCTGCAGATTTGGCTTGAGGATAGGATCAAGGGAGCAGTGAGGCGAGGAGCCCGGTATAAAAACCGGCGCGAGCACCGAGGCCCGACCAGTTCCAGGGAGCAGTGAGGCGAGGAGCCCGGTATAAAAACCGGCGCGAGCACCGAGGCCCGACCAGTTCCAGGGAGCAGTGAGGCGAGGAGCCCGGTATAAAAACCGGCGCGAGCACCGAGGCCCGACCAGTTCCAGGGAGCAGTGAGGCACACCAACTCAGCAGCGGGGAGAGAGGTAAAAAGTAATCAGAGTGTGACATCACCAGGGAGCAGGTAAGTGATTCGTTGGTGAGTATTTCTCTATTTTTTTAAACTTTAACTCTGGTTTATAGTTGCTAAGGTCGTTCTGGTGTAGCGGGGACTGTTGGTAAACCATACAAGTGCCTTAGAGTTTATCTTTAATTGGTGACAGTGAATTAATTTAAATTAATTAAAGGGTAAGTCATGTCAGGACAGCCCAGCCCCGTGTAATGCTCCTCTTGCTCTATGTGGGAATTCAGGGACGCTGCCTGTGTCCCTGACGACCATGTGTGCCAGAAATGCATCCAGCTGCAGCTACTAGCAGACCGCATTGCGGCGCTGGAGCTGCGGATGGATGGGCTTTGGAGCATTCACGATGCTGAGAGGGTCGTGGATAACACGTTTAGTGAGTTGGTCACACCGCAGGTAAGGGCTGCACAGGCAGAAGGGAAATGGGTGACCATCAGGCAGAGCAGTAGAGGCAGGCAGGTAGTGCAGGGGACCCCTGTGGCCATCCCCCTCTCAAACAGGTATACCAATTTGGATACTGTTGAGGGGGATGACTTACCAGAGGAAGGCAGCAGCAGCCAACTTCTTGGCACCAGGGGTGCTTCTGCTGCTCAGGAAGGGAGGAAAAAGAGTGGGAGAGCAATAGTGGTAGGGGATTCTATCGTAAGGGGAACAGATAGGCGTTTCTGTGGCCGTAGACGTGACTCCAGGATGGCTTGTTGCCTCCCTGGTGCCAGGGTCAAGGATGTCACTGAACGGCTGCAGGGCATTCTGAAGGGGGAGGGTGAACAGTCAGAGGTCGTGGTTCACATTGGGACCAATGACATGGGTAGGAAGAGGGATGAGGTCCTGCAGCAAGAATTTAGGGAGCTAGGTAGCAGATTAAAGAGCAGGACCTCAAAGGTTGTAATCTCTGGATTACTCCCGGTGCCACGCGCTAGTGAGTATAGGAATAGGAGGATAGAGCAGATGAATGCGTGGCTAAAGAGTTGGTGCAGGAGGGAGGGCTTTAGTTTCCTGGATCACTGGGCCTGCTTCTGGGGAAGGTGGGACTTGTACAAGTCGGACGGGTTGCACCTGAACCAGAACGGGACAAATATCCTTGCGGGGAGGTTTGCTAGCAGTGTTCGGGGGGGTTTAAACTAAAATGGCAGGGGGTTGGGAACCTGAGCAGGGAGACAGAGGAAAGGGAAACAGAGATAAAAGCAAAAGATAGGAAGGAGAAAAACAAAAGTGGCAGTCAGAGAAATCAACGGTTTAAATCAAACGTGGCCACAGTAAATAATAATTCTAATAGGTCTAAGAACGTTAAATAAACAAGCCTGAAGGCTTTGTGTCTTAATGCGAGGAGTATTTGTAATAAGGTGGACGAATTGGCTGCGCAAATAGAGGTAAACAAATATGATTTGGTTGGGATTACGGAAGCGTGGCTCAAAGATGGCCAAGACTGGGAACTCAACATCCAGGGGTATTCGATATTCAGGAAAAATAGGCAAAAAGGAAAGGGAGGTGGGGTAGCATTACTGGTTAAAGAAGGGATTAATACAATTGTAATGAAGGATATTAGCTCTGATGATGTGGAATCTGTATGGGTAGAATTGAGAAATACTAAGGGGGAAAAAAACATTAGTAGGAGTGGTATATAGACCTCCCAACAGTAAGGCGGAGGTTGGGGATGGCATTAAAAAGGAAATGAAAGAAGCGTGCAATAAGGGCACAGCAGTCATCATGGGTGGCTTTAATCTACATATAGATTGGGCCAACCAAATTAGTAACAATACTGTGGAGGAGGAATTCCTGGAGTGTTTACGGGATGGTTTCCTGGACCAATATGTCGAGGAACCAACCAGAGATCAGGCCATCTTAGACTGGGTATTATGTAACGAGAAAGGATTAATTAGCAATCTTGGTGTACGAGGCCCCTTGGGTCGGAGCGATCATAATATGATCGAATTCTTCATTAAGATGGAGAATGAAGTAGTTGACTCAGAGACTAGGGTCCTCAATTTAAATAAAGGAAACTACGATGGTCTGAGGAGTGAGTTGGGTAGGATTGATTGGGGAATGGCATTCAAAGGGTTGACGGTGGATAGGCAATGGCAAACATTCAAAGACCGAATGGATGAGCTACAGAATTTGTTCATCCCAGTTTGGCATAAAAATAAAACAAAAAAGGTGACTCAACCGTGGCTAACAAGGGAAATTAGGGATAGCATAAGATCCAAGGAGACGACATATAAATTGGCCAGAAAAAGCAATAATCCTGAGGATTGGGAGCAGTTTAGGATTCAACAAAGGAGGACAAAGGGATTAATTAAGAAAGGGAAAATAGAATATGAGAGTAAGCTAGCGCGGAACATAAAAACTGACTGTAAAAGCTTTTATAGATATGTGAAGAGAAAAAGATTGGTGAAGTCAAGTGTAGGTCCCTTGCAGTCAGAATCAGGGGAATTTATAATGGGGAAACAAAGAAATGGCAGACCAACTAAATTCATACTTTGGTTCTGTCTTCACAAAGGAGGACACAAATAACCTCCCAGAGATGCCAGGGAACATAGGGTCTGATGAAAGGGTGGAACTGAAAGAAATCAGTATTTGTAGGGAAATGGTGTTAGGAAAATTGATGGGACTGAAGGCCGATAAATCCCCAGGGCCTGATAATCTACATCCCAGGGTACTTAAAGAAGTGACCCTAGAAATAGTAGATGCATTGCTGGTCATCTTCCAGAACTCGATCGACTCTGGAACAGTACCCATGGATTGGAGGGTAGCTAATGTTACCCCACTATTCAAAAAAGGTGGTAGATAAAAAGCGGGGAATTATAGACCGGTAAGCCTGACATCGGTAGTGGGGAAAATGCTAGAGTCTATTATAAAAGATGTAATAGCAGAGCACTTGGAAAGCAGTGACAGGATCGGACAAAGTCAACATGGATTTACAAAAGGTAAATCATGCTTGACTAATCTACTGGAATTTTTTGAGGATGTAACTGGTAAAATAGATAAGGGAGAACCAGTGGATGTGGTGTATTTGGACTTTCAGAAGGCTTTCGATAAGGTCCCGCATAAGAGATTAGCGTGCAAAATTAAGGCACATGGGATTGGGGGCAAGGTATTGACTTGGATAGAGAACTGGTTGGCGGACAGAAAGCAAAGAGTTGGAATAAACGGGTCATTTTCCGAGTGGCAGGCAGTGACTAGTGGGTACCGCAAGGGTCGGTCCTAGGACCCCAGCTGTTCACAATATTATATTAATGATCTGGACGAGGGAATTGGATGTAATATCTCCAAATTTGCAGACGACACAAAGCTGGGTGGGAGGGTAAGCTGTGAGGAGGATGTCGTGAAACTCCAGTACGATTTGGACAGGTTGGGTGATTGGGCAGAAACATGGCAAATGCACTATAATGTGGATAAATTTGAGGTTATCCACTTTGGTGGCAAAAACAGGAAGGCAGATTATTATTTGAATGGCAATAGATTGGGAGAAGGGGAAGTGCAAAGAGACCTGGGTGTTCTTGTGCACCAGTCACTGAAGGTAAGCATGCAGGTGCAGCAGGCGGTTAAGAAGGGAAATGGTATGTTGGCCTTCGTAGCAAGAGGGTTCGAGTACAGGAACAAGGATGTCTTGCTACAGTTGTACAGGGCCTTGGTGAGACCACACCGTGAGTATTGTGTGCAGTTTTGGTCGCCTTACCTGAGGAAGGACGTTCTTGCCATGGAAGGAGTGCAGCGAAGATTCACCAGGCTGATACCTGGGATGGCAGGAATGACGTATGAGGAGAGATTGTGTCGATTGGGCTTATACTCACTGGAGTTTAGAAGATTGAGAGGGGATCTCATCGAAACCTATAAAATTCTGTCAGGCCTGGACAGACTAGATGCAGGAAGGATGTTTCTGATGGCCAGGAAGTCCAGAACCAGGGGTCATTGTCTAAGGATAAGGGGTAAGCCATTTAGGACTGAAATGAGGAATTTCTTCACCCAGAGAGTGGTGAACCTGTGGAATTCTCTGCCACAGAGGGCGGTGGAAGCCAGTTCATTAAATATATTCAAGAAAGAGTTGGAAATATTTCTTAAGGCTAAAGGGATCAAGGGATATGGGGAGAAGGCAGGGACAGGGTACTGAATTTGGATGATCAGCCATGATCTCATTGAATGGTGCAGCAGGCTCGAAGGGCCGAATGGCCTACTCCTGCTCCTATCTTCTATGTTTCTATGCCTGTGATACCACACTCTACTGAACAGCTGCTGACACTCGTCGCCTAGACTTATTCATGGGTGAGTTATGGAAGGATAACCGACACACGTGGACCAGATTCCCAGCACCTTCAGGCCATGAAAATAAAAAGTTACCTTTTCCTTCAGTGTACCACCAAGAAATAACTTCCTGATAAACTTGCAACATTCATGTCACAAAAGAGCATAATATGTTTCTGCATGTGCCATCTAACACGAGTCATTTTCTCCTGTCTCGTGTCCCTACATGCAAACGTCACTTCTCTAACATTGGACTTCTCCGTGTCCCTCTACTCCACCCACTCATTCAGCCACCACTTTCCTGCCCTCTAGAACGCTACCCAGTTCTCTCCACCTTCCCACCTCGCCTTCAAAAACCTCAAAACCCTCTTTTTCGACTTTGTCTTTGGTTCCACGTTGTAACTTCTCCATTTCTAGTGTCAGCTGAGAGTGGGTTCAAGTTGTGGGCTCAAGTCACACTCCAGATACTTGAGTACAAAATTTAGGTTGACACTCCGGTGCAGTACTGAGGGAATGCTGCACTGTCGTAGGTGCCGTCTTTTGGATGAAGACTGAGATCTGCCATCTCAGGTGGACATAAAAGATCCCATGGTACTATTCTAAGAAAAGCAGAAGTGTTCTCCCCAATGTCCTGGCCAACATTTATCCCTCAACCAGCATCACTAAAACAGATTAGGCCGTATTTTCCGATCGGAGCCTTCCCGCGTGCGGAGGCCTCCGATCTGGAAAAAATCTATGCACTTACCTGACGCCTCCCGAGGTGCGTATAGTTCCGATCCTGGGCCTCTCCAACTCCAAGTGCGCAGGGCCCACGTATCCCAGAGGCGCATGAGGTTCGCAAGCATCCCTGGGATCACGTGGGCCATGGGAAGTCAATCAAAGAAGGGACTCTCCCTTCATACACTTGACAGATAGACCTGTCAAATATATGAATGGATCAATGAAAAAACATAGTAAAACATTAAATAACCTGTTTTTTAAAATCACCTTTTTAAAATTAGTTGAAATTACAATAAATTAAGTACTTTAAACAAAAATTAAATTTTTTGAAAAAAATAATTAAAGTTTTTTACGGGGCTAAAAATAAACGTATCTTTTTTAAAGTATTTTTAAATGATAAATGACTGAAATTTTTTAAAATTTACTTTTTTTACCCCCTTATCCTGGTAAAATAGGCCTTACGCCTGCTTTTACCAGGCGTAAGAACTCTAAGGCTTTTCTGCGGGCGGAGAGTCTCCAGAAAGCGGAACTATCCGCCCGCAGAGGCCCTTCTCTCAGGCAGGCGTCCGATCTGTCAAGAGCATAGGGATCGGAATATCCGGGCCATTATCTGGTCATCATCACATTGCTGTTTGTGGGAGCTTGCTGTGCACAAATTGGCTGCTGCATTTCCTACATTACAACAGTGACAACACTTCAAAAGTACTTCATTGGCTGTAAAGCGCTTTGGGATGTCCTGAGGTCATGACAGGCGCTATATAAATACAAGATATTCTTTTTTATCACCTTTCCCCACGCTTGCTTTTCCACCACCTTATTGTAAAGTGCTCTGAGATGTTTGTTATATGTGAAAGGCGCTGTGTAGAGGCACTGAAGAAGGTGCAAAAAAGATAACTAAAATGAAACAGAACTGAGAGATTATACCTATCAGGAAAGATTGAACAGGCTGGGGCTCTTTTCTCTATAAAAGAGAAGACTGATGGGTGATCTGATAGAGGCCTTTAAGATTATGAAAGGGTTTGATAGAGTAGACGTAGAGAAGATGTAGGGGAGACCAGGACTAGGGGCCATAAATATAAGCTAGTCACTAATAAATCCAATAGGGAATTCAGGAGAAACTTCTTTACCCAGAGAGTGGTTAGAATGTGGAACTCCCTGCCATAAGGAGTAGTTGAGGCAACTAGCATAGATGCATTTAAGGGGAAGCTAGATAAACACATGAAAGGAATGAAAGGATATGTTGACGAGGCTAGATGAAGAGGGGTGGGAGGAGGCTCGTGTGGAGCATAAATACCGGCATGGACCTGTTGAGCCGAATGAACTGTTTTTGTACTGTAAATATTATGTAATACTACTATGTAAGTTGTTGTTGATAAATGGATACTTTCATCAATACTAAGTTCACTTTTAATGTTTATTTTTTAAAAAGAACATGCTTATGAAATGTGTCAGTTCTGAAGAATAGAATGCTTTTCTATTTTGGATCGCCAATGTAAACGTCATCCTTTAAATGGGACAGTGTTCCAATCGCCATCCCTCAACTAGAAAAAAAACTTCACACGAAATAAAACCGAATTGAAGAGGTGCAGGAGGGGTTGTCAAGTCTCGAGGATATAGATCAGCAGAAACTCTGGACGCACATAAATGGGTTGAAGACACATTGATAGAAAAAGCAATGGGAGTTTCAATCAGCATTGCATCTGACGGATAGACACAATCGCAGACTGCTTGAGGCAGTGTTGCAAGTGGAAATATTTAAAATTCCCAGCGCTAACGCCTTACCTTTTTACAGAAAAGAAGGTGCAGAAAATAACACCACACAAAAGAAACAGCAATTCAGAACCGTACACTGATGTTGGAGACTACTTTCACTGGTATTGCCGCACTGTGAAAGCACTAGGAAACACATTTCCAGCTTGTTAATCTTGTGTCAAACAGCACAGGAAGTGCAGTGTCAGTGTAACATTAGATGGTTTTGTAGTGGAGGGCTACAGGGAAACATTAGCACAGTCGCTTGCCAATGTTTATAAAAGTCCTCTAACAGCACCATGGTCCAAAGGCTGTGTGGAGCACGATGCCAAAATCTTGCTTTCAGAATTGAAGCTGGGAACTTGGCTCAGGCTCAAAAGCTTTGTGATACAATTAAACATTTTAAAGGGCCACTGTCGTTAAGAATTTCTGGCTTGTAACACCCCTTTTTTGCTTTGGCGATCTAATTGAATGTTAGCAGTGATTCAAAGCACACCAGAAAGCAGAAGCCTACCAGCAAGGGTTACCAACCCTCCAGGAATGTCCTGGAGTCTCCACAGATTAAATATTCATCTCCTGGGCACTGCTGCGAGCAACCCAGGAGAAAATAAGCTTAGGGGCATTAAAAAAATTGTGTTTTTTCATTTTCTTTGAACACTTTCCTTTATGATTCATATAAAAATATTGGAGATAGTAAAAAAAAAAGGATGTTTGACTCGGTGGAGTGGTTGGAAGTGGGAGGTTGTGTGCCATGTGCTGAACCCCCCAGGAATACTGCCAACTAGAGTTGGCAACCCTACTAACTGCGCAACAGATTGGTGGCCTAAAATGCTGCACTCCCAGGGGTAGGGCGCAGGTGCAGTCAAGCAATTCCCCAAAGGGTATGTTCCCTGTTTTGTGTAAAACGGATATTGGGGAGATTTTAAGGCCTCCTGCCCGGCGAAATTCACAGGGAAGATCTTACTGCCCCATTCCCACCATTGTCATTTTGCCGGGTGGCCGCAATTTAGGTATTTAAGTTGGCGTCCACTCCTATGACATCAATAGGGCCCTGATGCCATGTTAGGAGTCAACTGGGCAGAACCTGCACCGTGGACGCTCTGCCCAGTATCAGCTGGCGCCACAATAATAACTGGGCTGCTACCACATCAGTTTCCCCCTCCCACCCCACCCTTCTCAAGAATGGACCTTCCCCATACCAACTGTTTCCAAGCCCCGCGGCCGGCAGGGCCACCTGATATTACGATAGTCCAGAGCCTGTGGGCTGCCCCAGGGCACTCATTTCCGCCCACAGCCCCTGGCTCTATGTTAATGGGGACCGACTCTCAAACTGGACCAGACCTCCTGTCGGCACTATCGGTTGGCCATCCAGTACACTGGCCAGCCGAATACCGCATAGAACTATACAGCACATTCAGGTTGTGCTGGCTCTTTAACAGAGCTATCCAATTAGTCCCACTCCCCCGTTCTTTCCCCATAGCCCACACAAAGGGAAAATCTACCCCATTAAGTGCAGGGCAGGTACTTGCCATGCAGCGAGTCAGTCATCGCATGCTGTGATTTTGCACCTCCTGTTAATTACAGAGTTACATCAGCAGAGGGCTAGGATGTTAGGATAATTATTTTTCACCTTTCTAGTTAACGGACACACAGACCAATTGGATCACCCATAATGATGCCCTGGTCAAACTCAGCACGAACCTGGTGCATGATTTATGTTATCGTCTTGTGTCCATCCTGTAATGTATATATTGGTATACCTTAAGGGAGAGAACTACTTTTTACAGCTCCTGTATACTGTAGTACCGGCAGTGACCACACCTATATATAAACCCTGAGTAGTGATCTGTACAGTTAGTTCTAGAGTAACCCTCATTCAGTAAACACCTGTTGAATCATTCCCTGCAGTCTTGTTGTCTAATTATTGAAGGACACAACATCAAGATACGCGGACATAACATTGGCGACGAGCAGATTCGAACCTACCTGCAACTCTGCATCACCTCCCAGGGATTCGCTCCTGGAGAACAGTGGAAGGAGGTAGAGTCCAGAAGCACGGGCGTCGACCACGGGCAACCGCCCAGTCATCCAGCGGAGATTTGAGCATCGCAGGTGAGGCTGTCGAGAGCCAGGCTTGGCTTTCCAGTCACGATGGTCCAACGAAACGGGCTGGCAACAGGTACTGCGCAGACCCTTCCCGGACAGCGGCGGCTAGAGCCAACCGAGCAGCACAGAAAAAGGCCGAGCAGCGTCGACGGGGGAGAGAGAGAGGGCAGAGTGCACAGGGCGCAGCCGGTGTTCAGGACCGAGTGGCGTCAACGGGGGAGAGAGACGAGAGAGAGCAGAGCGCAGCCGTATTCAAGGGCCGAGCAGCTTCAACGGGGGAGAGAGGCGCGCAGGAAAACGCGAGGCGCTGCCATTGCCACGAGGACCGCAGAGAGCGGCATTGGCAGCAGCGCAGGAGCAGCGCACGAAACCCACAGGGCGTAGCCATTTGCCACGAGGACCGCCGAGAGCGGCGTTGGCAGCAGCGCGGGAGACGCCATTTTAAGCCGCAGCGGGGAAGAAAGGAATGCGCGGGAGACGCCATTTTAAGCCAGTCTAACCACACCCAAAAATGCCGAAGAGTGGCAGTATCACAGCGTTCGACAATGAAGTCGAAGATTGGACGACATATGTCGAACGCATAGAAGTTCCAGGTGAATGAAGTGCCAGATGACAAGAAAGCGCTGGTATTGTTGAATTCAATGGGTGCAAAAACGTATGGCTTACTAAGAAACCTAGTAACCCCAGAGAAGCCAGTAGAAAAGGATTTTGAAAACATAGTGTCAATCCTACAGGACCACTTAAACCCCACACCGCTGCTGATAGCAGAAAGATTTAAGTTTCACAAAAGGAACCAGCATAAAGATGAAAGTAATGCTGAGTATTTAACGGAACTGCGCAAGCTATCGAAACACTGCCAGTTTGGAACGGGACTAGCAGATACTTTAAGGGACAAGTTTGTGTGTGGGCTTCAAGGTGAAGGAACCCAGAAACGGCTTCTATCAGAAAAGGATCTTACGCTGGACAAGGCTTTCAGCATTGCAGTATCACATGAAGCAGCAGCACGGCGCGCTGCAGAGATACAACGGAGACCGCAAGAATGTGGCACAAATGAAATGTCATATGGAACAGTGAAGTGCTATCGCTGTGGCAGAACAACGCACGACCATAATGATTGCTGGTTCAAGGACAAAGTGTGCAGACAGTGTGGAAAAGTAGGACACATAGCAAGAGTCTGCAGGTCGGGAAAGAAAACCAGCAGCAAGAAATCTCCACAGGAGAAGTACAAGAAGGTACATAAGGTGACGGAGAGTAGTTCAGACGAACAGAAGAGTGATACAGACTCCGGAAGCAAGGAGCTGGGTTGTCTGAAACTACATAATGTGATCAAAACAGAGGATCACCAAACTATCTGGTTCACGCTCAAGATAGCAGGAGTCCAAGTGAAAATGGAATTGGACACAGGATCAGCCCTAACAGTCATAAACCGAAGGGACTACAAGCGGCTATTCTCACATATACCCTTGAGAGATACAAAGATTGTCTTGAAGACGTACACGGGGCAAAAAGTCTACCCCAAAGGAAAAATAAGGGTGAACGTTCTATATAACGGCAAGGAAACACCAGAAATGGACCTATATGTATTGCCAGATGGAGGACCACCACTACTCGGACATGAATGGATCCGGAAGATACAGCTAGATTGGCATTCCATATAAGCACTGACTGTAGATGCCAAAAAGGATGACGACGTCACACCTGGACGACTGTCAAAAATGCTAACTGACGCACAAGAAGTGTTCCAGCAGGGACTCGGAACACAAAGGCATAACAGCGATGATCAAAATAGAGGAAAATGCAAGCCCAAAGTTTTCTAAGGCCAGACTGGTACCTTCTGCGATCCGCCCAGCCATCGAAGCAGAGCTGGAAGGTTTGGAACATTCAGGAGTACTGTCAAAAGTGGACTGGAGCGAGTGGGCTACACCCATCGTTCCTGTAATGAAGAGGTCGTTGAGTAATACGCCTGGGCAACCAAAGAAGGTTCGCATCTGTGGGGACTTTAAGGTGACAGTGAACCCAGTCCTTCACACTGTACAATATCCGCTTTCGCGGATTGAAGATATTTTCGCCTCGCTATCTGGAGGGAAACGCTTCACTAAGATTGATCTGGCCCAGGCGTACCTGCAAATGGAGGTAGAAGAAGCCTCGAAACAGTACCTCACGATCAACACTCATAAAGGTCTCTACCAATACAACCGGCTGGTGTTCGGGGTAGCATCAGATCCGGCTATTTGGCAAAGGGCAATGGAACAAGTCCTGCAAGGGATTCCAGGGACCCAGTGTTATTTGGACGACATCCTGGTCACGGGCGAAAATGACAGTGATCACCTCGCCAACCTGGAGCAGGTGCTCACTAGATTGAAGGAATATGGGCTCCGAGCTAATCGCCACAAATGCGAGTTTTTCCAGAAGCAGATCTCGTATTGTGGCCACGTCATCGATGAAGAGGGGTTACATAAGTCCCCTGAAAAGATTGAGGCAGTAGTCAAGCCTCCAGCACCGGAAAATGTGTCACAACTGCGGTCGTTCCTCGGGCTGGTGAACTACTACCATAAGTTCTTGCCAAATTTGTCTACTGTACTACACCCACTGAACACCCTACTGCAAACGGGGGTACCATGGAAGTGGAGTGACGAATGTAAACGAGCTTTCCAGAAGAGCAAAGCATTGATCACATCAAAAGAGGTGTTGGCTCATTTCAACCCAGCACTACCAATTCGGTTGGCGTGTGATGCATCACCCTATGGCATTGGAGTGGTGCTGTCGCACAAATCCCCGGACGGCTCGGAGAGGCCAGTAGCCTTTGCGTCTCGGTCACTAACCTCAGCCGAGCGTAACTACGCTCAGATTGACAGGGAGGCCCTCAGCCTAGTGTGGGGAGTGAAAAAGTTCAATCACTATCTGCACGGGCAGAAGTTCACCTTGCTGACTGACCACCAACCACTTGTCCCCATCTTTAATCCAAAGAAGGGCATTCCGGTGATGACTGCGCAACGGCTACAAAGATGGTCCCTTTTTCTAGGGGCGCACCAATATGAAATCGAATATAAGGGCACGAAACAGCATGGAAACGCTGATGGGCTATCATGCCTGCCACTGCCTACTGCGGAGGAAGCACCAGCAGTGGATCCTGTCGAAATATTTCATTCGGCTATAATGGAATGCTTGCCAGTAACTAATGCCGGTATAGAGAAGGAGACCCGAAATGACCCGACACTGTCTCGGGTATATGATTTGACGGTGAAGGGATGGCCAGCACATGGCGACTCACTGTTGCCAGCATTCTCATCCAGAAGAGAACAGCTGTCAGTATGCCAGGGGACTTTGTTGTGTGGATCCCGAGTGGTAATTCCACCCAAGTTAAGGGAGAGAGTGCTCAATGAGCTTCACGAAGGCCATCTGGGAGGGGTGAAAATGAAAAGCCTTGCTAGGGCTTATGTGTGGTGGCCGGGGATCGATCAGCAAATCGAGGACCTGACAAAGAGCTGCTCAGGATGCCAGAAGGTCCAAAATGCACCACCACATGCCACTCTACACCCATGGGAGTGGCCCTCATCTCCATGGCAACGGGTGCATATTGATTTTGCTGGTCCATTCATGGACTCAATGTTTTTAATAGCCGTGGATGCACACTCGAAATGGCCTGAGGTGATCAAAATGTCCTCCACCACCACGGAGAAAACGATTGCAGTCCTACGGACCATTTTTGCCAGGAACGGCTTGCCAGAGCTGATTTGCTCTGATAACGGACCACAGTTTGTGTCCGAAGAGTTTCAAAGATTTATGAAAAGGAATGGGGTGAGGCATTACACATCCGCCCCGTATCATCCAGCCACAAATGGATTGGCTGAGAGGTTCGTACAAACCTTTAAAAAAGCAGTAAAGGCCATGTGCGATGACGACATTCCACTGCAGCATAAGGTGGACAATTTCCTGTTAGCCTACAGAAATGTGACACATGCAGTCACCAACCAGGCCCCGGCCATGATGTTCTTTAACCGAAGGTTGAGATCTCGTCTGGATTTGCTCAGACCAAGTGTTGAGAGTAAGCAATTCCAGCACATCAATGGGAAGCTGACAAGGAGCTTCAATGTAGGGCAACCAGTCTTGGCCCGCGACTACCGAACAGAGAAATGGCAACCAGGAAGGATATGCACACGGCAGGCGCCACTAATGTACACAGTGGATGTTGGGGAGAACATTGTGAGACGCCATGCTGACCAGATCCTAGAGTCACAGGAACGAGTCAACCCCATTTCTCGCCCATACGTACCTGGTGATGAACCCGACGTACAGGTAGCATCTACCGCAGAAACAGCATCGGAAGCGGATGAACCAACCGACAACAGGGGGCCAGGATTGCCTCCGCACCAGGAGCAAGACACTCGGGAAAGGCGCTATCCAGAAAGGATCAGGAAGCCTCCCCAAAGACTGAATTTATAAATAGACTATTTTCAGTTAATGTTGCATGTAAAAAGTGTTAATTGTAATTAGTTTGATATTTAATTGTTAAATGAGTGTTATGGTACTGTTAATCTAAAAGGGGAGGAATTGTAATGTATGTACCTTTAAGGGGGAGAACTACTTTTTACAGCTCCTGTATACTGTAGTACCGGCAGTGACCACACCTGTATATAAACCCTGAGTAGTGATCTGTACAGTTAGTTCTGGAGTAACCCTCATTCAGTAAACACCTGTTGAATCATTCCCTGCAGTCTTTTTGTCTAATTATTGAAGGACACAACATCAAGATACACGGACATAACACATCCAATCCAACAAGCTTTGCAAAATTCAGACAAAAAAACATGATTTCACTTCATAGGAATTCAGCTGAAGAAAGTCTGTGATATCATACTTCTTAGAGGGTGATTTTGCCAGCCCTGGGGAGGTGGGTATGGGGGTGGTACTGCCGGGAAAATGGCAGATTTTGGGGGCGGGTGCCCAACCCGCCTCCATGCCATCTTGCCAGGAGGCGGATAGCCGTCCCGCGCCGGGTGCTGCCTCCTTGGAGGCGGGAAGGGATTTAAGCCTGTTAACTGCCTGTTAACAGGTAGTTAACAGGCAGAAAATAGGATTATCCCCTTTTTGCCCTCACAACTATGGGCTTCCCGAAGGCTCCAAAACATGCCAGCTCAGCGAGTCGAGTACTGGGTCTGCGGGGGTCGGGGGGGTGCAAAGGTGTGGTGTGAAGGTAAGTGATGGGTGCAAGTGTGTAGAGGTGAGTATCTGAGGTAAGTGCAAGGTGTTTTTAAAAGTGTACCTTTGTTTCTTCCTGCAGGCTTCAGTCGGTTTGTATGCGGAGACTCTCGGACCTCCGTGTTGCAGATGAGAGATGGCCGTTGCATTCTCCAATGCAACAACCATCTCACTTCTATAAAAGAAAGAAGGTTGATGGGGTCTTGTATTCAAGACCTCATCAAACTGCAGAGAATGTCACTGACAATTCATCTGTCAAAAGTTTGACGTGCTCTGCAACCGGCTTTCCTTTAATTGGCCTGCTAAGCCTGCTGGGCGGGCTTAACAAGGTCAATCAAGGGAAAATAGCGTGGGTTGACCACAAATCGATGGAGGCAGGACTTTGACCCGACAAGCAGCAGTCCTGCCTCCAACGCGGCCCCACTCACAAAATCGCCCCCTTAGTTTCAAAATCAAAAGGAATCTAATGCATAAAGAGGAGGTGCAGACATTCAAACAAAAAGCTGCGCAGATCACTTACTCCTTCTGTCCAATTACTGAATGGCAGACTAACTATCGGAGCCTTATTAGAACTGTGATAGCGTGTCACGCCTTTTTTCTTTCCAAATCTCTCCATTCCAGGGCTAGTTTCCTGGGCACCGGGCATCCTATGATAACTTGCCCAATTGCCAATCATTCATGTGTGAACTTAGACAGTGAAGGCTATTCAACTGTGGGGTGCATCACAGCCGAGCCCGATCCAGCCCTCACCTGACTCCCTCCTCACATGCGTACTTCAGCAGGGGGTCACTGGAGTGTGAGCAAGAGCAGGAATCCTGGACAATTTCCCCCTTTCCACAGCCTAAGGTGTTGGGACCAATTGTAGTGCCTTCTGTCCCAAGTGAAATCGGCTAACAGCACGGACCAGGGATCGAACCCAGGATCTTGCTGGTCTGTGTGACTGAGCAGTGTTGAATCCGTGAATCTTTAGGTAGTGTGTCCTTCAAATAATCGACAGAGACTGCAGAGGAACAATCAACAGGTGTTTACTGGATGAGGGTTGCTCTAAAACTAAACAGTACAGATCCCTACTCAGGGTTATATACAGGTGTGGTCACTGCCAGTACTACAGTATACAGGAGCTGTAAAAAGTAGTTCTCCCCTTAAAGGCACATACACTACAATTCCTACCCTTTTAGATAAACAGTACCATAACATTCATTTAACAATTAACACTTTTAACATGCAACATTAACTGAAAATAGTCCATTTATAAATTCAGTCTTTGGGGTGGCTTCCTGATCCTTTCTGGATAGCGCCTTTCCTGAGTGTATTGCTCTTGGTGCGGAGGCGATTCTGGCCCCCTGTCGTCGGTTGGTTCATCAGCTTCCGATACTACTGTTTCTGGGGTAGATGCTACCTGTATGTCGGGTTCATCAGCAGGTACGCGAGACATGGCGTTGACTCGTTCCTGTGACGCTAGGATCTGGTTGACATGGCGTCTCACAATGTTCTCCCCAACATTCACTGTGTACATTAGTGGCCCCTGCCGTGTGCATATCGTTCCTGGTTGCCATTTCTCTGTTCGGTAGTCGCGGGCCAAGACTGGTTGCCCTACATTGAAGCTCCTTGTCGGCTTCTCATTGATGTGCTGGAATTGCTTATTCTTAACATTTCTTCGTACATTTGGTCTGAGCAAATCCAGACGAGATCTCAACCTTCGGTTAAAGAACATCATGGCCGGGGTCTGGTTGGTAACTGCATGTGTTGCATTTCTGTAGGCTAACAGGAAATTGTCCACCTTATGCTGCAGTGGAATGTCGTCAATGCACATGGCCCGTACGGCCTTTTTAAAGGTTTGTACGAACCTCTCAGCCAATCCATTTGTGCCTGGATGATACGGGGCGGATGTGTAATGCCTTACCCCGTTCCTTTTCATAAATTTCCGAAACTCTTCGGAGGCAAACTGTGGTCCGTTATCAGAGCAGATCTGCTCTGGCAAGCTGTTCCTGGCAAATATGGTCCGTAGGACTGCAATCGTTTTCTCCGTGATGGTGGAGGACATTTTGATCACCTCAGGTCATTTCAAGTGCGCATCCACGGCTATTAAGAACATTGAGTCCATGAATGGACCAGCAAAATCAATATGCACCCGTTGCCATGGAGAGGAGGGCCACTCCCATGGGTGTAGAGGGGCATGTGGTGGTGCATTTTGGACCTTCTGGCATCCTGAGGAGCTCTTTGTCAGGTCCTCAATTTGCTGATCGTTCCCCGGCCACCACACACAAGCCCTAGCAAGGCTTTTCATTTTCACCCTTCCCAGATGGCCTTCGTGAAGCTCATTGAGCACTCTCTCCCTTAACTTGGGTGGAATTACCACTCTGGATCCACACATCAAGGTCCGCTGGCATACTGACAGCTGTTCTCTTCTGGATGAGAATGCTGGCAACAGTGAGCCGCCATGTGTTGGCCATCCCTTCACCGTCAAATCATATACCCGAGACAGTGTCGGGTCATTTCGGGTCTCCTTCTCTATATCCGCGTTAGTTACTGGCAAGCGTTCAATTATAGTTGAATAAAATATTTCGACAGGATCCACTGCTGGTGCTTCCTCCGCAGTAGGCAGTGGCAGGCGTGATAGCCCATCAGCATTTCCATGCTGTTTGGTGCCCTTATACTCTATTTCATATTGGTTCGCCCCTAGAAAAAGGGACCATCTTTGTAGCCGTTGCGCAGTCATCACCGGAACGCCCTTCTTTGGATTAAAGATGGAGACAAGTGGTTGGTGGTCAGTCAGCAAGGTGAACTTCTGCCCGTGCAGATAGTGGTTGAACTTTTTCACTCCCCACATTAGGCTGAGGGCCTCCCTGTCAATCTGGGTGTAGTTACGTTCGGCTGAGGTTAGTGACCGAGACGCAAAGGCTACTGGCCTCTCAAAGCCGTCTGGGAATTTGTGCGACGGCACCGCTCCAATACCATAGGTTGATGCATCTCACGCCAACTGAATTGGTAGTGCTGGGTTGAAATGAGCCAACACCTCTTTTGATGTGATCAATTCTTTGCACTTCTGGAAAGCTCGTTTACATTCGTCATTCCACTTCCAAGGTACCCCCGTTTGCAGTAGGGTGTTCAGTGGGTGTAGTTACGTAGACAAATTCGGCAAGAACTTATGGTAGTAGTTCACCAGCCCGAGGAACGACCTCAGTTGTGACACATTTTCCGTTGCTGGAGCCTTGACTACTGCCTCAATCTTTTCAGGGGACTTATGTAACCCCTCTTCATCAATAACGTGGCCACAATACGAGATCTGCTTCTGGAAAAACTCGCATTTGTGGCGATTAGCTCGGAGCCCATATTCCTTCAATCTAGTGAGCACCTGCTCCAGGTTGGCAAGGTGATCACTGTCATTTTCGCCCGTGACCAGGATGTCGTCCAAATAACACTGGGTCCCTGGAATCCCTTGCAGGACTTGATCCATTGCCCTTTGCCAAATAGCCGGAGCTGATGCTACCCCGAACACCAGACAGTTGTATTGGTAGAGACCTTTGTGAGTGTTGATCGTGAGGTACTGTTTCGAGGCTTCTTCTACCTCCATTTGCAGGTACGCCTGGGCTAGATCAATCTTAGTGAAGCATTTTCCTCCAGATAGCGAGGCGAAAATATCTTCAATCCTCGGAAGCGGATATTGTACCGTGTGAAGGACTGGGTTCACTGTCACCTTAAAGTCCCCACAGATGCGAATCTTCTTTGGTTCCCCAGGCGTATTACTCAACGACCTCTTCATTACAGGAACGATGGGTGTAGCCCACTCGCTCCAGTCCACTTTGGACAGTACTCCAGAACGTTCCAAACCTTCCAGCTCTGCTTCAACGGCTGGGCGGATCGCATAAGGCATCGGTCTGGCTTTAAAAAACTTTGGGCTTGCATTTTCCTCTATTTTGATCGTCGCTGTTATGCCTTTTAGTGTTCCGAGTCCCTGCTGGAACACTTCTTGTGCGTCAGTTAGCATTTTTGACATTCGACCAGGTGTGACGTCGTCATCCTTTTTGGCATCTACCGTCAGTGCTTGTATGGCATGCCAATCTAACTGTATCTTCCGGATCCATTCACGTCCTAGTAGTGGTGGTCCTCCATCTGGCAATACATATAAGTCCATTTTTGGTGTTTCCTTGCCGTTGTATATCACGTTCACCCTTATTTTTCCTTTGGGGTAGACTTTTTGCCCCGTGTACGTCTTCAAGATAATCTCTGTATCTCTCAAGGGTATATGTGAGAATAGCCGCTTGTAGTCCCTTTGGTTTATGACTGTTAGGGCTGATCGTGTGTCCAATTCCATTTTCACTTGGACTCTGTCTATCTTGAGCGTGACACAGATAGTTTGGTGATCCTCCATTTTGGTTACATTATGTAGTTTCAGACAACCCAGCTCCTTGCTTCCGGAGTCTGTATCACTTTTCTGTTCGTCTGAACTACTCTCCGTCACCTTATGTACCTTTTTGTACTTCTCCTGTGGAGGTTTGTTGCTGCTGGTTTTCTTTCCCGACCTGCAGACTCTTATTATGAGTCCTACTTTTCCACACTGTCTGCACACTTGGTCCTTGAACCAACAATCATTATGGTCGTGTGTTGTTCTGCCGCAGCGATAGCACTTCACTGTTCCGTATGACATTTCATTTGTGCCATATTCTTGCGGTCTCCATTGTATCTCTGCAGTGCCCCGTGTGGCTGCTTCGTGTGATACTGCCATGTTGAAAGCCTTGTCCAGCCTAAGATCCTTTTCTGATAGAAGCCGTTTCTGGGTTCCTTCACTTTGAAGCCCACACACAAACTTGTCCCTTAAAGTATCTGCTAGTCCCGTTCCAAACTGGCAGTGTTTCGATAGCTTGCGCAGTTCCGTTAAATACTCAGCATTACTTTCGTCTTTATGCTGGTTCCTTTTGTGAAACTTAAATCTTTCTGCTATCAGCAGCGGTGTGGGGTTTAAGTGGTCCTGTAGGATTGCCACTATGCTTTCAAAATCCTTTTCCACTGGCTTCTCTGGGGTGACTAGTTTTCGCAGTAAGCCGTATGTTTTTGCACCCATGGAATTCAACAATACCAGTGCTTTCCTGGCATCTGGCACTTCATTCGCTTTGCAGTACACCTCTATGCGTTCGACATATGTCGCCCAATCTTCGACTTCATTGTCGAACGCTGTGACCCTGCCACTCTTCTGCATCCCTGGGTGTGGTTAGACTGGCTAAAAATGGCGTCTCCCGCGCTCTCCCTTCTTCTCCACTGGCTCAAAATGGCGTCTCCCGCGCTTCCCTTTCTTCTCCGCTGCGGCCCAAATGGCGTCTCTCGCGCTTTCTTTTCTTCCCCCGCGGACGCTGCTCAGCCCTTGAACACCGGCCGCGCTCTGCGCGTTTTCCTGCGCGCTTCTCTCGTCGACGCCGCTCAGTCTTCAACCCCGGCTGCGCCCTGTGCACTTTACCCTCTCTCTTACCCGTCGACGCTGCTCGGCGTTTTTCTGTGCCGTCGGTCGGCTCCCGCCGCCGCTGTCCGGGAAGGCTCTGCGCCGTACCTGCTGCCAGCCCGCTGCGCTGGATTGTCGCAGCTGGAGAACCAAGCCCAGCTCTCCACAGCCTCTGCCTGCTCAAGTCCTCTCAGGATGGTCGACGCCCGCACTGATGGAATCGGCCTTCTTCTGCAGAGTTGCAGGTAGGTTCGAATCACCTCCTCGCCAATGTTGAATCCGTGAATCTTTAGGTAGTGTGTCCTTCAAATAATCGACAGAGACTGCGGAGGAACAATCAACAGGTGTTTACTGGATGAGGGTTGCTCTAAAACTAAACAGTGCAGATCCCTACTCAGGGTTATATACAGGTGCGGTCACTGCCAGTACTACAGTATACAGGAGCTGTAAAAAGTAGTTCTCCCCTTAAAGGCACATACACTACAAGTAGCGTGGTGGGTGTCGTCCTTTTGAAACAATTTATTTTGGAGCATAAATACTATCAAGCTGAATACTGTAAGTGCTACTGTGTCTCTTGAGTTTTCACAGCAGATTCCACTTTCATTTCTCTGGAGCTTTTTTCGCAGCGCAACTTGTATTTACAAGCATAGCAGCTGTTGTGCTGATTGTTTTAAATTCAGTACATCGCCCCGACCCTTTAATAATCACACTCAGTATAATCTTCTGTATCCCTAGTCCTCAGAACGTGATAGATACCATCCTACTATGTGTTTGTATAATCTGTCTTTATTATGTGCTGTTTCAATATTCTATAAGACCATCTTCACACATCTGTCACTTCAAATCCTCGAGTCTACCATCCAGTCTAGGGCGACATGGTCAGAATTAACGCAAGATAGACCCTAATTGTCAGCTGTGGCTCAGTGGTCTTGCCTCAGGGTGTGAAGGTCGTGAGTTCAAGTCCCACTCCAGACACTTGAGCACAAAATCTAGGCTGACACTCCATAGCTTGTCAGAGGTGCCGTCTTTTGGAAGAAATGTTAAACCAAGATCCCATGGCACTATTTTGAAGAAGAGCAGGGGAGCTCTCCCTAGTGTCCTGGCTGATATGCATCCCTCAACCAACATCATTAAATAAGATTATCAGGTCATTCTCACGCTGCTGTTTGTGGGACCTTGTGCGCAAATTGGATGCCACATTTCCTACATTACAACACTTCAAAAGTACTCCATTGGCTGTAAAGCACTTTGGATGTCCTGAGGTCATGAAAGGTGCTGTATAAATGCAAGTCTTTAATTTAGACAGATATATTTACCTTAAGAGCAAATTTAATTAGAGGGTGAACTCCCTCTGATTTTTTCCCGTCTCCCAAGACCACAAACTAATTTCAACTAAGAGGGCAGATCCCAGGGCTTTGCCAATGTTGCCCTCAAATAGCCAATCATTAAGAAGAGTGTCTCCCCACAGCAACCTGTGCCCCATCACTGTCGTGTTACTCAGCGGCATTTCAACACACTGTGCCAACTTGCCAGGCACCTTTATTAGCAATAGTCATGGTGGCAGTGGGGTGCTACCCTTGGCCTCTGTGTCTCCAGGTCAATGAAGGAAAAAAACAGCTAGGGTTCCCATTGCTGATCACTACCCAGTGCCTCTATTGGAACGTGTGAATGCCAGATGAAGATAGAATCAAGCTGGGCTGTGAAGCCCTCACAGTCGAAAGATGCCATGTGCAGTATCTACGATCTATTCATATATTGCTTTCAAAACGAAATAGAAATTAACATTAAAGAGTACAATATTTTTCTGAAAAACAGAGTTGCATTTCCTGATGTCTATAAACTGTAAAATCGCTTTTCATTGAATTCACATGCTATCTTTGTGGCTCAGTTCACTCTGCAGGCCCTTTGATTTTTCTATTGTTTAAAGATAGGTGTATTCGAAGAGGTTCTCTTTTTCACTTCTTCCTCCCACAATGGCACTAACTAATGATGGGGTGCAATTACATGGGCACAGAGAATAGTAGTTCACACTAGTACTCATTCTTTGTGAAAACCTAGATAGAGATTGTCAACATGCTATTCAACTGTGGTAGTATCACACCCACTCCTTGATCTTGCTCTCACCTGACACATGCACTTTTCAGCACAGATCACTAATGATTATGAGTGGAACTCAGGCTGATATCTCCCCATCCACCCCCCAGTCCAGGGGTGCTGAAAATTATTGTCACACTGCTACTGCTACCCTGGCTGAGGTTGGCCAACTGTTGACTTGCAGGAAATTGAGCTATGGACCTTTCCGGTCTCCGCGACTCACTGGGCAGAGCATTTCCTAATGCAGCCAACAGGCTTTTTGAGAGTGTTTTTCACCCTTTATTTGTGTCATCTTCCACCACATACTAAAGTAAATTGAAGGGCTGTGGACCTTCCTCTCGGGCCTCCCCCAGTGCTTCTGAAATTGACCACAAGGGGGTGCATAGCACTAACAAGGGGTAGCCTCATCCTCTCTTCCGGTGAGGAAGCACTGAGCCTCCACTCCCATCTATCCCACAACACCAGTATCAGTACTCCTCCATGATGAACATTACTTGGAAGAAGCATTGAATGTAGCATAGGCACAGAATGTACTCTGGGTAGGGGACTTCAATGACCATCACCAAGAGTGGCTCGGTAGCACCTGATGGACATAGCTACCAGTCTAGACTTGGCGACAGAACCAACACGAGGGAAAAAACTACTTGACCTTGTCCTCTCCAATCTACCTGTTGCAGATGCATCTGTCCATGACAGCATTGGCAGCAGTGACCACCGCACAGTCATTGTGGCGATGAAGTGCCTTCTTCACACTGAGGACACCCTCCATCGTGTTGTGTGGCACTACCACCATGCTAAATGGGATGGATTCAGAACAGATCTAGCAGCTGAAAACTGGGCATCCATGAGGCGCTGTGGGCCATCAGCAGCAGAATTGTATTCCACCACAATCTGTAACCTCATGATTCGGCATATACCTCACTCTACCATTACCATCAAGCCAGGGGACCAACCCTGGTTCAATAAGTATTGTAGAAGAGCATGCCAGGAGCAGCACCAGGCGTACCTAAAAATGAGATGCCAACCTGGGGAAGCTGCAACACAGGACAACATGCATGCTAAAAAGTGGAAGCAGCATGCTATAGACAGAGCTAAGCGATCCCACAATTAACGGAGCAGATCAAAGCTCTGCAGTCCTGCCACATCCAGTCGTGAATGGTGGTGGACCATTAAACAACTAACGGGAGGAGGAGGCTCCATGAATATCCTCATCCTCAATGATGGTGGAGCCCAGCACGTGAGTGCAAAAGACAAGGCTGAAGCATTTGCATGTGGATGATCCATATCAGCCTCCTCCTGAGGTCCCCACCACCACAGAAGCCAATCTTCAGCCAATTCGATTCACTCCACGCGATATCCTTGTGCACCAGTCGCTGAAGGTAAGCATGCAGGTGCAGCAGGCAGTTAAGAAGGCAAATGGTATGTTGGCCTTCGTAGCGAGAGGGTTTGAGTACAGGAACAAGGATGTCTTGCTGCAGTTGTACAGGGCCTTGGTATGACCACATCTTGAGTATTGTGTACAGTTTTGGTCGCCTTATCTGAGGAAGGATGTTCTTGCCATGGAAGGAGTTCAGCGAAGATTCACCAGGCTGATACCTGGGATGGCAGGAATGACGTATGAGGAGAGATTGGGATGATTGGGCTTGTACTCACTGGAGTTTAGAAGAATGAGAGGGGATCTCATTGAAACTTATAAAATTCTGACAAGTCTGGACAGACTAGATGCAGGAAGGATGTTCCCGATGGTCGGGGAGTCCAGAACCAGGGGCCACAGTCTAAGGATAAGGGGTAGGCCATTTAGGACAGAAATGAGGAGGAATTTCTTCACCCAGAGAGTGGTGAACCTATGGAATTCTCTACCACAGAAGGCAGTAGAGGCCAATTTATTAAATATATTCAAGAAGGAGTTGGATATATTTCTTAAGGCTAAAGGGATCAAGGGGTATGGGGAGAAAGCAGGGACCGGGTACTGAAATTGGATGATCAGCCATGATCGCATTGAATGGCGGAGCAGGTTCAAGGGGCCAAATGGCCTACTCTTGCTCCTATCTTCTATGTTTCTACATCAAGAAACGGCTGAGCGCACTGGATACAGCAAAGGCTGTGTATCCTGACAACATCCCGGCTGTCGTGCGGAAGACTTGTGCTCCAGAACTAGTCGCGCCTCTAGCCAAGCTGTTCCAGTACAGCTATAACATTGGCATCTATCCGACAATGTGGAAAACTGCCCAGGTATGTCCTGTCCACAAAAAGCAGGACAAATCCAATCCGGCCAATTACTGCCCCATCAGTCTACTCTCAATCATCAGCAAACTGATGGAAGGTATCATCGACAGTGCTATCAAGTGGCACTTACTTACCAATAACCTGCTCACCGATGCTCAGTTTGGGTTCCACCTGGATCACTCCGCTCCAGACCTCATTACAGCCTTGGTCCAAACATGGTAAAAGAGCTGAATTCCAGAGGTGAGGTGAGAGTGACTGCCCTTGACATCAAGGCAGCATTTGACCGAGTGTGGCACCAAGGAGCCCTAGTAAAACTGAAGTCAATGGGAATCGGGGGGAAAACTCTCCTGGCTCGAGTCATACCTAGCACAAAGGAAGATGGTTGTAGTGGTTGAAGGTCAATCATCACAGCCCCAGGACTTCACTGCAGGAATTCCTCAGGGCAGTGTCCTAGGCCCAACCATCTTCAGTTGCTTCATCAATGACCTTCCCGCCATCATAAGGTCAGAAGTGGGACTGTTCGCTGATGACTGCACAGTGTTCAATGCCATTCGTAACTCCTCAGGTAATGAAGCAGTCCATGCCCGCATGTAACAAGACCGGGATGACGTTCAGGCTTGGGCTGATAAGGGGCAGGTAACATTCGCGCCACAGAAGTGCCAGGCAATGACTGTCTACAGCAAGTGAGCGTCTAACCACTGCCCCAAGACATTCAATGGCATTACCATCGCCGATTCCCCCACTGTCAATATCCTGGGGGGTCACCATTGACCAGAAACTTAACTGGACCAGCCACATAAATACTGTGGCAACAAGAGCAGGTCAGAGGCTGGGTATTCTGCACCGAGTGTCTCACCTCCTGACCCCCCCAAAGCCTTTCCACCATCTACAAGGCACAAGTCTGGAGTGTGATGGAATACTCTCCACTTGCCTGGATGAGTGCAGCTCCAACAACACTCAAGAAGCGCGACACCATCCAAGACAAAGCAGCCCGCTTGATTGGCACCCCATCCACCACCTTAAACATTCACTCCCTCCAACACCGGCATACCGTGGCTGCAGTGTGTACCATCTATAAGATGCACTGCAGCAACTTGCCATGGCTTCTTCGGCAGTGCCTCCCAAACCCGCGACCTCTTCCATCTAGAAGGACAAGGGCAGCAGGCGCATGGGAACACCACCACCTCCAAGTTCTCCTCCAAGTCACACACCATCCTGACTTGGAAATACATCGCTCATCCTTGATCGTCACTAGGTCAAAATCCTGGAACTCCTTCCCTAACAGCACTGTGGGAGTACCTTCACCACATGGACTGCAGCAGTTCAGGAAGGCGGCTCACCACCACCTTCTCAAGGGCAACTCGGGATGGGCAATAAATGCTGGACTTGCCAACGACACCCACATCCCATGAACGAATAAAAAATAAACCATAGTAGGGATACTGGGGTAGATTCCTGTCTTGCCTGCCTGGGCAATAATCTGTTGGAGCGGAAATCGATAGAATTAAAATGAGGTAGGTGATATAACGAGCGGCAATCCGCTTTCCCAGATTACTGCCCGGGCAGTGAAGATGGAAGTCTACTTCACTCCTTTTTAACCAAGCATATAAATGATTACTTTGCTGCTGGTGAGAATGCATTAAAAATCTCACTTAGTAAGTAATAAAGTCTTAAGACACAGAAGTGGAAAAATGGACTGCTGTTTTCGAAACTAGCCACTTGGTTCTCATTTTAATAATTACTAGTGGATCTTTTGTGGCATTGCCCACAGAAAGTCAAGACACAATGGGGGGCGAAATTGGGTCGTGCCCCCTTTGGGGCGCTAACTTCGCCGGGGCTCTACTTTTAGCGCCCCGAAAAAGTTAGCGCCGCCGCGCCTGAAATTCACTGGTAGTGCCCCAAGAAGGATGCGGGGTGCTACTGGAAGTACCCCGCATCCCTCTTGGGGCGCTGCGATTGAATATTGCTGTGGTACTGCAGGCCTTCCTCCCCTTATTAAAGGGGAGGGGCCTAGCACAGCGCAACTTGGAGCCCAGCTGGGCCACCAGGGATCGGCGTGCCAGCAAAAGAGCCCGGCACTCAAGAGGAGTGCCGGGCTCACTGAGCGCAGCTGGTACCCCACGGTAGGGCTGCACAGGAGGCCGGGGACAGCAACGGGGGCAGGTGCTGGCAGGCGGCCAGCAACAAAAGTGGCCACCCGGCACCTCCCCTTTAATTTGCGCTGCCCCGGCCGCACGTACGCCCCCTGACCCTGTTGCACATAGCATCCGGTGGTAAGTCAGGGGGCGCTACCGAAGATCGCGGCCGGGGCGCGAGCAGGACGCTGTGCACGACAATTACTTCATCGCTGGAAGCGCAGCGCCTTGGGCGCTAATGGTTACCGCCGCCGCTAACCGCCCACTGAATTTCACGGGAGGTGTTAGTGGTGCCGTGCTCGGGCTAGTTGCTTTGCGCCCTAAGAGGGCGCTAACGGGAGGCACAAATCAACCAAAGTTTTCCCCCAGTGAATTTAGCGTGCGCATTTGTGATGCTGCAGGTATAGGTATGGGGAGCTGCAACTTCTGGAGCGCCATCTAGTGGTAGACATGTGCAGCTGCAAGCACGACAATGGTAGACAATGGGCCGGATTTTCAGATCGGAGGGTTCCTGCGGGCAGATGCCTCCGATCGAAAAAAATCTACGAACCTACCTGCTGGCTCCGTAGGTCCCGAGACTTGCGATCCTGGGTCTCTGTTCTACAAAATGCGCAGAGGCCCAGGTATGCCAGGGGAGCAGGTGGTTCGCAAGCGCCTCTGGGATCACGTGGGCCATGGGGAACCAATCAAAGAAGGGAATCCCCCTTCACACTTTTGACAGGCCTCTATGCAGGGAACTGTCAAAAGAATGAATGGGGATCACTTCTTAAAAAACAGTTAAATATGAAATCATTTTTTTTTAATCACCTATTTAAAATTAATTAAAATTACTTTAAATTAAATATTTTAAACAAAAATTTAATTTTTTGAAAACTATAAAGTTTTTTACGGGGCTAAAAATAAACTTACCTTTTTTAAAAGTATTTTAAAATTATAAATGAGTTGAAAAAAAATATTTTTTACTTTTTTAAATTCTTATGTTGGTAAAAGCAGGCCTTACACATGTTTTTACCAGGCGTAAGATTTTTGACGTTTTTCAGCGGGTGGAGATTGTGCAGAAAGCGGAACTCTCCGCCCGCGGAGGCCCTTCTCCCGGGCAGGCGGGTGATCTGTCAAGATTCTTGACAGATCGCAAGTGCCGGGTTTTAGCACATACGCGTCGCATTCCTGAAACCGGCACATGCGAGGCCCCTACGGGCACGTACGCACCTCGTACGCACCCATGGGGGTCAGAAAATCCGGCCCAATAGCTTTACAATGGGAAAATCCAATCTAGATGCCACCTAGAGGCATGACAGAATGATGATGCCCACATAAGAAGTGCGTGACATACCTGGCAAATTTAATATATTCTAGCTATAGATTGGACAAGGCACTCAAAAACCAGACTGGATGGCAACCCCAGGGCACATTTTTAAAAATGTATTCTCGGGACGTGGGCATTGCTGGCAAGGCTGGCACTTATTGCCCATCCCTAGCTGCTCTGAGAAGATGGTGATCCAACTGAGTGGCCTCCTAGGCCATTTCAGGGGGCAGTTAGTAATGAACCACATTGGTGTGGGACAGGAGTCACGTATAGACAAGACCGGCAGGTTTCCCTTTCTTCAAAGACATTAGTGAACCAGTTGGGTTTTTACGACAATCCAACATCTTCAAGGTCACTTGTTACTGAAGCCAGGACCTGAAGCCAACAGATCAGAGAAGGTAATTTTTCTCCTTTTCTTTGACACAGAGACAGAATGCTTCGAGACAGGGGGATCTGCATTTCCTGCAGTGTAATCTGAAAACAAATGAGCCCGCAGTTTGAGAACTATGGCATCACTTTCATTGCAGCCAGGCAGTAAAATGGAAAGGATTTACAGAAATTACAAAGAAAGATCCGTTGTTTAACGTTTCTACAAACTCTGTTGGCGTTCAGCCTGCACCAGGGGGTGGCATTTCTCAGACTCATGTTAAAAGCTGACCTTCAAACAACAAAACTCGATTTGCACTGTTTACCATCAGAACATTGGATTTAAAATTCCAAAGAAAACTTAAGTGAGGAAGCCAGCGATTTTGGGGCAGCTTTCCAAATCACGATTAGCTCTTTCAAATCCTATCATGGGACACTGCAGTCTAACTGGTGAGGCGTGCTATCCCCAGTGTCAAACAAAACCTGAAAATGGCATCACCTATATTAGGGAGTGACATGAATCTTGTCATTCATGTGGAAATGACTTATGAAATAATACTGGGCGGCCTGCTGGTGGTGCTGTCCAGGGAGAGTATAACTACTCGGGCATGGGCCCAGCTTGCTCAGGACATTCTTTAACAGGAACTAGTGAAGGGCACAACTAGGTCTCCATGTTGAAAAACAGTTGATTAAAGCCTTGTTTAATACTCAGACCAAGTGCCTAGTAGTTTTCTTACGTCAGGGAGTGACTTGGGTATGCAAGTGTAGCAGTTATGGTCATGGATCAGCCACCCAGAGGTTGTGAGTTCAAATCCCACCATAGTAAGCTGTGAAGTTCAATTCAATGGGTTAGTGCCAAAAAATTGGCCATGAAAGCTGCTGGATTGCTTCACCAATGTCCTTCAGGAGAGGGAACCTGTTACCCCTACCCAGTCTGTTCCACACTTGACTCCAGGCCCGCACGATGCGGTTGATTCAATACCTTTTGAAGTGGCCTAGCAAAGCACTCAGTTGTAACACAATTGATTCAAGAAGGAGGTTCACTACCATCTTCTCAGGACAACTAGGGATGGCCAATAAGGTGGTCATACCTCTATTGCCCACGTACTGAGAACAAATATATTTTTTTTAAAAGGAGCCTCAGGATCCACATATTAAGTTTAAATATAAGTTTGCAGTAATTTGCAAATATTTCAAGCTGCGAATGTTAAAAGATCTTGGTGTTCTGATTTAGGATTCATCCATCAGTCACTACTTCAAGTGTATGTGTTGAAATTCAATGGATGATATTTGTTATCTATCATGGGCTAGGGTGGCAGGACAGGCAGGTGAAAATGAAGGAGTCGGGTCCATGTTGGTACACAGCAATCTGGGACCAGGCAATCTTTGTTGTGGGAGGGGGAAAAGGACACATGAAAGGGTGGCGCACTTGAAGGAATGTGGAAGAAGGTACAATAAACTGGGCATGTTATGATCACCTATCGGTTCTTACTTAGCTTTACACAGCATTGTTGCAAATCTGGTACTTAGAGAGTTAAAATGACCAGTCTGTATATATAAGAATACAAGAAAAATATTGTACTTGTGTATTTAAGTGATTTTAATAATTGCACTACTAATTTGAGTAATCTAGCGACACAAGTGTAAAACCTCCTACAGCATTCCTCAGAGTGATGGAGCAGATACTGGTTTAAAATATATTTTTCAGTGATGTCATGTCTAGACAATGATGAATTACAGCTATTAATGTGTCATTTTCTCAAATGTTATTTTTGATCAAACAAACTTAGCCTGGGGTTATTTGTACTAGGCTGTTTGGTTACCGCAGTACAAATTCTGCAAATGTGTTTGTATTTTAACATTATCATTGATTCTGGTTTTATTTTGGGTTAAGTAAAATTGGGATTAATTACATAAGTCATGGTTAAGGTCTTTCAGCTAATTTAGTGCTGTTAAATTATTGCACAAACATTTTCAGTAGGGTATTGTAATTTGCAGGAAAATTCTGTCATGAGGGCTCCCCTGACGGCTCAGGAAAGCCCCTGGTCTGATCCCTGGTCTGTGCTGAGTTAACTGATCCCAGCCAGAGAGAGTAGAGGGGTGCTACAATTGGCCTTAGTGTCCCTGAGATAGGAAGGGAAAAATTGGCCAGGGGCTTCGCTCTTGATGACTGTCCATGGACCCCTACTGGTATTACGCTTGCATAAGCCTCGACTGTGATACCATCAGCAGTCAAATAGCCTGCTAATCCTTCGTATCAAGGTCACACATAATAGCCAATTTGGTGAGGTAGCAGAGGTCAACAGAGTGATACTTATAGAACTATAACCCAGTAAGGAGTCAATGCCTTCAAGAGAGGAGAGGAGAGAAGGGAGAAATTGGTGGGGAAAGGAAATCTGTAATGAGATAAATAAATCAAATCCCTCGCCGTTTTTATTATATCACAGTAAGTTGTGTGGATGGGAGGAGAAAGTTAAAAAGGGATCGAGATAGACTAAGTGAGTGGGCAAAACTATGGCAGATGGATTTCAATGTGGGGAAGTGTGGGGAAAATCAGAATATTTTATGAATGGTAAGATGGGAGCTGTTTAGGAGTAAAGGGATTTAGATGTATACAAATTGCTAAAAGCTAATGCACAGGTACAAAAAGGCTAATGGAATGTTTGCCTTTATCTCAATGAGATTAGAGTCCAGAATTGAGGAAGTGATGCTTCACTTGTGCTTCACTTGTAAGGAGCCTTGGTCAGACCATATCTGGATCATTGCGTTCAGTTTTGGGCACAGAACCTCAGGAAAGATATATTGATATTGGAGGGGGGTACAGCGCAGATTCACCAGAATTATACCGAGGTTTAAAGGGTTATATTATGAGGACAAGTTGCATAAACTTGGCTTATACTCCCTTGAGCTTAGAATATTGAGGGGTGATCTAATTGAGGTATTTAAAATGATTAAGGGATTCAATACGGTTGATACAGTGAAACTATTACTTGTGTTGGGGGAATCCAAAATAAGAGAGTGTAATCTTAAAGTTAGAGCTACGCCATGTCAGAGTGAAATCAGGAAGCACTTTTTCATACAAAGGGCAGTGGAAATCTGGAACTTGCTCCCCAAAAGGCAGTGCTTGCTGATCATTTGACATTTTCAAGACTGAAATCGCTAGATTTTTATACGGTAGGGGTAGCAAGGAATTTGGAACAAAAGTGGGTCTATGGAGTTGAGGTACAGATCAGCCATGATCTAACTGAATGGTGGAACAGGCTCAAAATATTTCAATTTGTCTTTCTTAGATCCAAAGTGGATGACCTCACACTTCCCCACATTGAACTCTATCTGCCATAGTTTTGCCCACTCACTTCGTCTGTCTATCTCCCTTTGTAACTTCCTCCTCCCATCCACACAACCTAACTTAGTGTCATCTGCAAACATGGATATACAACTCTCTATTCATTCATCCAAGTTATTAATATATATGGTGGAAAGATGAGGCTCCAGTACAGATCCCTGGTAACACCCGCCAATCTGAGAATAAAGTCTTTATCCCTACCCTCTATCTCCTACCTCCCAACCAATTACCAACCCATGTCACAAGTTGTCATCAATTCCATGCGCTCTCATTTTTGCTCTTGTGCAGAACCTTATCAAATGCCTTCTGGAAGTCCATATAGACAACATCCATAGACATTGCTCTAGGCATCCTGCTAGTGACCTCCTCAATAAATTCAACTAGTTTGGTCAGACATGATCTACCCATCACAAATCCTGCTGCATTTACTTGTTATCTCTCCCCCTCCCTGCATAAATAATGGAGTGACATTTGCAATTTTCCAATCCAAAGGCACAGTACCTGAATCTCGAGAGCTTTGGAAAATTATGACTAATGCATCTGCAATTTCCTCACTTATTTCTTTTAATCCCTGAAATGGAAACCATCAGTTCCTGGAGAACGTCGATCTTAAGTCCCATTATTATCTCCATTACCATTTTAAAACTTAGATTAAACACACTAAGTTCCTCCCCTTGACTTATTTTTAGGTTCCCTTATACCACTGGTATTTTGCCCTCTTCCTCCACTGTAAAAACAGATACAAAGTTCTAATTTAACAAGGCTGCCATTTTCTTATTGTCCATTATTGTCTTGCCTGCAACTGTCTTTAATGGGCCCACGTTTCACTTTATCACTCTCTTTTTGGTAATATATTTATAAAAACTTTTGCTGTTAGCTTTGGTATCCCTTCAAAGTTTTTTTTTCATATTCCTTTTTGCACTTTATTACTTTCTTTGTATACCTTTGGTGCTTCTTATAGCTCTCCCAATCTTCTGGATGTCCACTTTTCCTTGCATTTGTCAAAGCCTTTTTTTTAGCTTGATACTGTTTCTTACCTTATTTGTTGACCTCAGCAGCCTTCCCCCAGCCTTGCTGCAGCCACTGGGGTCCCATTGCAGAGGAGCTGCAGGGCGGGAAGGGGCCAATCTCGCAAGCGAGGCAGATCACCCTCGCAGGCCAAAAAGTAGGAGGTGTGGCAAAATGTTGTGATTGTTTCTGAAGGCCGAGGATGTTGTGTTTTTTTCTCTGAAGGCCGAGGATGTTGTGTTTTTTTCTCTGAACGCCGAGGATGTTGTGTTTTTTTCTCTGAAGGCCAAGGGTGTTGTGTTTGTTTTTTATGAAGGCCGAGGATCATAGGCATTTTTGTTTAACTGTTTTGTTCATTGTCTCCAGGTTGTGAGAGCCAGTTATGTGTCTGACTGTTTTTTGGGGGGTTTCTCTGTATTTGTTTGTTATGCGGGAAGGGCACAGAGTTTGTTAAATAAAAAATTGTCTTTATTCAGATTGTGCATGTTTCCACTTTGAACTATTTGTTGCCTTGACCGCCTCAGGGTTTGCGGAGCGGCTCCATTCATGTTCTTTCAATGGCACAAGCCATTCCCTGAGAGGGGGCCTAGAACCGACTTGCAATAAGCCGCTGACGGACGGCCCTTGCACTTTGTGCCTCCCTCCCGTCTTGGTGCTCCCCCTCCTCTACACCGATTGTGTGCTCAATGATGTTCCTGGTTGCTTGATGGCTGTCATTGTATCGTTCTTCAGCAGGGATGGTGGGCACACGGAGCGGGGTCATCAAGGATAGTCCTTGTCCCCGAGAAGCCAGCCTCCTGGGTGAGCCGGGGCTTCGAAAATGTCTGCCACAGAAGTCTGGCGCAGGATGAAGGCGTTGTGGCTGCTGCCTGGAAAGCGGGCATTGACAGCTAGTATGAGCTGCCTGTGGTCACACACCAACTGCACGTTCAGCGAATGGTACCCCTTCCGGTTGCGGTAATCCTCAGCATTCTCTAGAGGCGCCCGCAAAGCCACATGCGTGCAGTCAATGGCGCCCTGGACCATGGGGAAGCCCGCTATTCTCGCAAATCCCATTGCACGCTCTTGCTGCTTGTCCAGGGTCATGGGGAAGGAAATGTACTGACGTCTCCTTCTGAAGAGGGCATTCGTGACCTGGCGGATGCAGCAATGCACCGTGAACTGGGAGACATTGGCAATGTCCCCAGTAGCGGATTGGAAGAAGCCGGTGGCATAAAAGTTGAGAGCCACTGTCACCTTCACTGCCACCGACAGAGACGTCCTGCTCCTCAGCTGAGGCTGCAGATCTCTCTGAAGCAGGTGGCAGATCTCAGTGACCACCTCCCTTCTGAATCGAAGCCTCCGAATGCACTGCTCCTCAGACATGTTGAGGTAGGAGAAGTGCTGGCGGTATACCCTGGGAGGGTAAGGTCTCCTGTGCCGATGCCTGTTGGCCCTTCTCCGTCTGGCCATGATTGGCACTCTCTCTCGGCGTCTCTGAGCCCTTTCAATGCAATGGAGAAACCCAACATTTCCACCCATTGCAGCCCCCATTATATGTGGCCACTCAAGGCTATGGCACTGAAAAATAAATCCAACTGCAAAGCTCTGGGCTGAAGCCAGAAGTACCTGTGCGAGCGCTAAGTCAAGGCAAAAGCTCTCTCCCTTTGTCTCTTTCCAAATCTCTCTCTTTCTCACAGAAGGAGTGGTACAAAACGGCTACCACAAAGAATGCAGGAAAATTCCCCTTTAAATAGCGACCCCCCAGCCCCACAGCGACTGGGAACCGTTCCACTCAACCAGTCGCTGCGAGCGCCAGGCGGAAAGAAGGGGGGCGTCACTGAAGTTCCGGTTCGGGGCGCACCAAGGGCGTTGCACCATGAAATGACGTCAGGATCTGCGTGCGCAGCTGAGCGGGCGTTGCGGTTTTGTGCCGCCGCTAAGTCTTCACTCAAGTTTGCGAGAGGCGCACATCGCGCCGCGCCCGGGCGCTAGCCGCTTCGCGCCCCACTTATCGCCCTCTTAAGGCGCTAGCAGCTGGCGCTACCAACTGAATTTCTAGGCCCTGGTCTTTTCTGAGTTAGCCAATCTCAGCCCTGGCAGTTGTGATGGGGATGGGGTGGCTGCTACAAAGATCTTCATGCTCTCAGGCTAAGGAGGGGGAGAAATCAGCCAGGATTCCTGCCTCTGATTGCAGTTGAATGACCCCTGCGAGAAAGTGCAGATATGGCCATTAGGTTAGAACAGGTTGAGGGAAAGCCACGATGGCTTACATAGTGGAATAGCCATCTGATACATAAACCATGCTCACACATAAAGAACAACCACCTGGTTATGATTTCAGAACCTGTGGAACCGTATCTCCTCAAGACACCCCTCCTCCTAGAGAGAAGAGGAGAAAATTAAGAGATGCAGCACCGATCAATGCAAAAGACTGACTTTAAAGTTTAGACTGTTTTCCAATTAACCTGTTCTTAGTGATTGACTCAATGGAGAGAAATGTTATTGAAGCAGCAGCACATTCATCAATGTAGCCTCTTCTCTGTAAAATATTTTTTTTTGTTTAGATTGAAATGCTGAACAAATGATTAAATGGGGCTTGTCCGATATTCAGTCCTGGATGAGCAGAAATTTCCTCCAACTAAATATTGGGAAGACTGAAGCCATTGTCTTTGGTCCCTGCCACAAACTCAGTTCTCTAGCCACCAACTCCATCCCTCTCCCTGGCAATTGTCTGAGGCTGAACCAGACTGTTTGTAACCTTGGTGAAGGAATTGGACCCCGAGGTGAGCTTCCGACCACGTGTCCGCTCCTTCACCAAGACCGCCTACTTCCACCTTGGTAATATCGCCAGACTCTGCCTCTGCCTTAGCTCATGCGCTGCTGAAACCCTCATCCACGCCTTTGTTACCTCTGGACTCGACTATTCCAATGCTCTCCTGGCTGGCCTCCCATCTTCCACCCTACATAAACTTGAGCTCATCTAAAACTCTGCTGCCCGAATCCTAACTCGCACCAAGTCCCATTCACCCATCACCCCTGTGCTCACTGACCCGTATCCTAACTTGCACCAAGTCCCGTTCACCCATCACCCCTGTGCTCACTGACCTACACTGGCTCCTGGTCTGGCAATGCCTCAGTTTTAAAATTCTCATCCTTGTCTTAAAATCCCTCCATGGCCTTGCCCCTCCCAATCTCTGTAACCTCCTCCAGCCCTACTATCTGCGTTCCTCCAATTCTGGCCTCTTGTGCATCCCTGATTATAATCGCTCCACCATTGGTGGCCGTGCTTTCAGCTGCTTAGACCCAAGCTCTGGACTTCCCTCCTTAAACCTCTCCACCTCACTACCTCCTTTAAGACGCTCCTTAAAACCTCCCTCTTTGACCATACAAGTTATTATCTTAATGGCAAGAAACTGGAAAGTATTGAAGTACAAAGGGATCTGGGGGTCCTGGTGCACGAAACTCAAAAGGTTAGTATACAGGTGCAGCAAGTGATTAAGAAGGCCAATGGAATGTTGGCTTTCATTGCTAGGGGGATAGAATATAAAAATAGGGAGGTATTGCTTCAGTTGTACAAGGTATTGGTGAGACCGCACCTGGAATACTGCGTACAGTTTTGGTGTCCATATTTAAGAAAGGACATACTTGCTCTCGAGTCAGTACAAAGAAGGTTCACTCGGTTAATCCCAGGGATGAGGGGATGGACATATGAGGAGAGGTTGAGTAGATTGGGACTCTACTCATTGGAGTTCAGAAGAATGAGAGGCGATCTTATTGAAACATATAAGATTGTGAAGGGGTTGGATCGGGTGGATGCGGGGAAGATGTTCCCGATGATGGGTGAAACTAGAACTAGGGGGCATAGTCTTAGAATAAGGGGCTGCTCTTTCAAAACTGAGATGAGGAGGAACTACTTCACTCAGAGGGTGGTAGGTCCATGGAGTATGCTGCCCCAAAAAGCTGTAGAAGCTACATCATTACATAAATTTAAAACAGAAATAGACAGTTTCCTAGAAGTAAAGGGAATTAAGGGTTACGGGGAGCGGGCAGGAATTTGGACATGAGTCTAGGTTCGGATCGGTCATGGCCCTGTGGGTAGCGGAGCGGGCCCAGGGGCCGTGTAGCCTGATCCTGCTCCTATTTTGTGTGTCTAATTCTGTTAGATTCAGGAGATGGTTCTGTGATAGTAGATTGGCAGTTAGGATCAGATCACCCATGATCTTATTGAATGGCTGAGCAGGCTCGAGGGGCCGATTGGCCTACTCCTGCTCCTATTTCTTATGTTCTTATACTTTTGGTCACCTGTCTCCTTATGCAGCTCGGTGTCAAATTCTGTTCGATAACGCTCCTGTGAAACGCCTTAGGACATTTTACTACATTAAAGGTGCTATGTAAATGCAAGTTGTTGTTGACTGTGGGATTGCCATTTATAAACTGGGTCAAGTTTAGAAAAATCTTCATTCAAGGTTGATAAATTTTGGTAAGCCAGTCATTGATCAGAATTCTCTTGTAGTCATTGGAGTAGATTTGCATCTGGGCCCATTTGCAGGCCCAAGGATCAACAGAAATTAGTCGACAGGCCCCATCTACATATTTGGGCCAGGTTTCTGACGCTGATCACACCTGCAGCTCACCCCACGAGAAAAATCAATTTTGGGCCACCTGCCTTGCCAGGGGCGGCCATCAGGTAAGCTCCGGGAGGAGGAGTGTTGGAGCAAAAACAGGGTGGGGAGAGGCAATTGCGACAACTGTGGTTTAAAAAAAACATTTAGCTGTCGCTGGCGGCCGCAAGGGGCCACTGAATAATCCTGACCAGTGTAGGCCTGATGCCTGACCTGCTTATCAGTAACAAATTTTACACAGGATTCCTTCAACAGGCTTTAGGCTCCTAATTTACATATTCAAGGGGCCCAACACCCATTTTAGGCCCCTGCCTGGGATGCCTAAAAAATGGGCCCCATGAATTTAACACTGGGCCCAGTGCCTAAAAGGGTTGGGCACAGGCCGTCCCACTGCTAAATTGGTATGTTTTACGGCTGAAAAATGGGTGGAACGCAAAGGTATTTCTCCCCATTACCTGGAAGTGGTTGTACGTAAACTGGAACGAGTACAGTAGCTGTGTCTCAGCAGTGACTATGAAATGACACCAAATATTTGAATAACCACAAAGTAAACCACAGTGTTGTTTAACTGCTTAACTCATGAGTTTGATCAGCAGACCAGTTGCTAAGTTTCTCACTGAGCTGTATATATGTGTTATACAAATGGCGTAGTGCCAACCCCTGTATAAATGTACAGGAATTGGGCTGTTTTGAGTTAATTACTGAATACTGTACATGATATTTGTCCAGTTTGGATTTGTTGTTCAGTCTCTTTAATAGAATGGAGGTATGAATGTTTATTGTATAATTTTCCATGTGCAGTTAGTTTACCAGGGTCACTGCAAGGGTCTAATGCTTCTAGATAAAACCACACAGCAAAGAATTTAAAAATAAAAGCTCTCCAATGGCCTACTGGTGGGTAAGCAGCCACATCCAAGCTGTCTCATGGTTCATGCAATCCGGCTTCAATCTGCTCTGTGGTAGTTTAGCCAGATGTATATGTCCATTTTCCCTAATAGGAAGGAAGCAGTATTACGCAGCAGTCTATGAAGCTTTGCACAGAAGCCTGGAGGATCAACTTCCTGAATGCTCAAATTTAATGACATCAAACTGTCATTTAATTGAACAATGTGCTGATACCCGTTTTGCTAAGGCAGGACTCTTGTTTTTTTGCTGTGGTGTCATGAAGGTTATAGAATCCTGCTCTCCATCTTACAATGGACGCATAATGTATTATATCTGTTCACATGATTTTCATTTCTTAGTGAGTCCAAATTTTGCAGGTTTAATACATGGCTCTGCCTTCTGTAAAGAGTCGTGGTATGTGTCAGGGAATTTAAAGTGTTAGCGTAACTTACTTGATTGTTTTCCATTCTGTGTCAGTTTCTTTCTTGTAATAAACCCATCTGTATTTTTAGCCTGAACTATGTGGTCTGACAGTATGATGTGCTTACATCTATTGAAGAGATTAGGGATACTCAGTCGATATTTGAAAAGTGGGAGATAAGCAGAGACACAGTTGCAAGAAGTGGAAGCAACAATTGTTTTTATTTTTGTGAGCAACACTACAAGAGATCAACTAATAGTTAATAATAAATATGATGTTGGTGGATTGGACCTTGGTGGAGCGTGTTGAAGTCTTTCTGTCTAAATTACAATGATGTGGCGTTCTGGCAGCTCAGTCAGAGGAGCTGCATTATTTGCGAGCTGCACACTGAGGTGTTCACACTGTGGCCTGTGCTGCAGACAGCTGGCAGAGTGAGAGATCTGTTTAAGCAAGTGCTGCATATGCTGACAGAGTAGTGTTTGACTTCAGTTAGCATTGGCTCTTCAATTTTTGAAGGTTTCTTGCCATCCACCAAAAGAAATTACTCTGCGCTTTTATAGTGTCGTTTGCCCAGTGTGTGCCACTGTTTTTAATCTTTTAAAAAGCACAATTAAGGAGTTTTAGCCTAGAATTGATTGTTGTATGAGTAGCTAAGAAATGTAGACAAAGGACAGAAACTACAAACTGATCCCTCTCTTCAACCTCAGCTCATATGGGGAAGGATTGCTCTGTTCTCTGCACTGAAGCCATAAACTCAATCTTCTGGAATAAGTTTACTATGTCACTACACACAGAGCAGTTCATCTCCCTCATTTACTGGCAAAATTATCTATTTTTATCTATGCAATACTTTGAACAGTTACTTGAAGCAAATCTCCTCCAGAAACGAAGAAATTTGATAAACTCTGACTCTTGGTACTGCACAGGTCAGTGTCTGTCAGCATATGCAGCACTTGCTTAAACTGACTCACTAGCTATCCTTACATAATGGAAGTGAAATAGCTGTACAAGAACCACAGCGCCCACCCCACAAGCAGTATTCAAAACAATATTTTTGTCAGTCAGTGCCTGATACACAACTAATAGGCTCTAGGTCCTGAAAATCCGCAGCCGTAACTTCGGTGGGGGGAGTTGGCCAGAACAGCTGGAAAGTAAGCCAGGAAAAACCGGGTATGTCGCTCTCAGCTTAGTGCCGAGGTGTCTAGGATGGCCCAGTTGGGGATGTAGTCACGGCCCATCCCTTACGAGAACATCGATGTAAGGAGGTGAGACCAGGGGTTGGGACTCCTAATGTTGGAGTAACCATGCCCCAGGCTTTCTTATGGCCTGGCGCATGGCCAGCGCCAGTACATCTGGTGAGACCAGGCATACCTGCCAACCGATTGGCAGTTGTGGGCCATACTGCGGGTCCAGGCTGGGAATCTGACCTAGACCCCACCAAAGACTTTCCCAATACATTCATTTTTCTTTAAAATTTTGAAATGTCCTCCTTTATGCGGGCTGCTTCAGTTTTCTGCGGAGGATCCGGCACCCCTCTGCACTCTGAGAATCTCCTGCCAGACTTTTGGAGGTGGTGGGTGAGGGGTGACAATGTGTTCCAGCCCAATATTGCCAAGTAAATTGGGAGACACCGCCTTGACCCCACAGGGTTTGTCAGTGTTGGGCGCATTTAATCCTTTGGGATTGAGTGGAGCAATTATTCAATCCTGGGGGAATTTATTTGTTTCGTTTCCTCCTCTCCTGAAGGCACCAACTTCTGTTGGGTGCAGTTCCATGAGTGCTGGCAGTCTTGGGTACCTCGAATGCACACTTTACTACATGTGAAGTGCATCCACCCGCCAACCTCACTGCAGTGTATGTGTGCGTGCCTGCGCACAGAATAAACATCATCAGTGTCCTGCAGGTGAAACCCACCTTGTTCCTCTCCACAGCAGTATGAGTGAAATGGCCAAATCCATGTGGGATTGAACCTGTGCCCTATATTGTTAGTGCTGCAGTGTGCTGAAAACAAAAACACTGACTGGGTGGATAATTTTCCTTTTGAAGCAATCGAAAAACATATTTGCAATCATACCCACATCTTCTGACTTTATTAAATAGTCGAAGTTTGTTACTGCAAACCGTGTCACACAGATGCCATTGCTATAGTAACAGTGCAAACTATTCGAACCCATGCCTATGCTGCTCCCCTCATTGTGTCTTCCTTATTTATTTTCATACTACAGTGCCTCGTAATGTTTACAGAACAACTCAGGAATAAGCTTCTATTAGTTTAAAAGAAAAATTACAATATGCAATCTAGGGGTGAATTTACCATCCAGATTTTCTGTGTCTCCTTTTATTAAAAAAAAGCCCCTGGCCTTGCTCATCAATTCTCCCAGAGAGACCAGAGTGACAAGGGGTGGGGGGATGCGGGTGCGGGGGCAAGATGAATTTGGTACCAGAAAGTGTGTTTATTTTGAATGCTGTAAAACATTGAAAATTAACATGGAATTTCTTAATATTTCGAGTTAACCTGACAATAAAAAAATGCAAAGCTGATAATGTGCCACCTCCATGTGGTAAATAGTGCTGGGATAGACCCTCAGTGGGTTAATAAGGTAATGGGGCTTGCGGGCCAGTGTGTCGGAGCTAACACAGCATAAATGAGATATCTGCTTCAATTCGTCAAACCTCAACAAATGTCTTATAAAAATGCATTGACCTGTGAAAATGGGGTATTTGAACAGATTAATGAAATCCCACAGTCGATGTATGCAAACAAGGTTGGAAAAGAAGAGCAAACGTGGCTTTAACCATGCACCATTCCCAGGGTCCAAGTCTGTGGGTTTTTGCTCCTTTTTTTTGTCAAAGCCAGAGAAAGCTAAACCGCAGTCCTTTTTCTCTCCGGCTCTAATCACTTTAATAAAAAGCCTGTATGCTCTTTTATCAGACTGATATCTTATGAATTCAATACTACGCAACAGCTTTGTTTCCAACCTGTCTCATATGCACATTAAAACACAGTCTCTCTTTATCCTGCCCATCAGTGTTGACATTTCTGCTACTGTTTCCATGGACAAGGTCAAAGTTCGTAAAAACACTGAGGAAATGCCAAAAAGGAGACATAAAGACTCTTTTTTTTGTCGATAAATCTGTGTAAAGGTTATTTATTGCAGAGTAAATGTTGTTTAGACTTTAGTTTCTGGCATGGGGAGGATTAAAAATGAAAGAAGCTAGTTTAAGCTGATTTTTGAAAGTCTTTGCATGGGAACGCTATCCAGCCCATCTGCACATTAGTAATGCCCTTGTCTGTCATGTTTTTTTTCTCACCAGTACATGCTAATACATTGTCACACAATCTGTACACAGTCACAGCTAGCATGAGTGATTACTGGAGAATGTGATGGTTTATAATGGCTGTTTACTGCATTAATGCTTACTGCTTAATGAGGCTCCGTCCATTTTTTAACCCTGTAACTAGCCATTTCAGCTTTGCAAATAGGAAGGATGAAAATGCACTCTTTAGTAGGCTTCCATTCCTAACTGCTATGTAGTTGAATTGTCGTAAGGGAGGTAACCCCACTCTCCCCCAACCTCACCCCACCCCACCCCTAGTTTCACCTCTCTCCTCCTGAACAAGCTGACCCTTGCTGGGATATGGTTTTGCAGGAACCAGCTCACCTCGTTATTTGCATGAGTAACCATTCTTCGCGCATGTGAACTTATTGAAACATACAATCTCATTGAAACATACAAAACTCTTACAGGGCTTGACAGGGTAGATGCAGGGAGGATGTTTCCTCTGGCTGGGGAGTCTAGAACCAGAGGTCACAGTCTCAGAATAAGGGGATCAGCCATTTAGGACTGAGATGAGGAGAAATTTTGTCACTGAGAGGGTGATGAATCTTTGGAATTCTCCACCCCAGAGGGCTGTGGAGGCTCAGTCATTGAGTATATTCAAGACAGAGTTCAATAGATTTTTGATTATTAAGGGAATCAAGGGATATGGGGATAGTGCAGGAAAGTGGAGATGAGGTAGAAGATGAGCCATGGTCTTATTGAATGGTGGAGCAGACTCGAAGGGCCAAATGGCCTACTCCTGCTCCTATTTCTTATGTTCTTAGATGGAGTGTTGGCAGGTTACTCCACCATGGTGAGTACCACAGCCAAGCCCGACTTCAATCTCATCTGACATCTTCAATCATCAGCAAAAGTCATTAAGAAAAGAAGAATTTGCATTTAGAAAGTGCCTTATCACGTTCTCAGGATGTCCCAAAGCGCTTCACAGCCAATGAATTACTTTTTGAAGTGCAGTCACTGTTATTAAAAGGGTAAATGTGGCCAGCAAGGCTCCAGAAGTAATAAATTAGATGAATGACTTGTTAATCTGATTTTTTGATGACAATCGATGGGGAAGGAATAGTAGCCAGGACACCAGAACTCCCTGTTCTTCTCTGAATAGTGTAAGAAACCACACAACACCAGGTTATAGTCCAACAGCTTTATTTGAAATCACAAGCTTTCAGAGCGCTGCTCCTTCGTCAGGTGAAGTGGAGAGATGCATAAAAACACAGCTTATATAGTCAGAGAATAATGTCAGATGTTTACAGGTAATCTTTCTAACTGCCATTTATCACATCTCGGCAGAGAGATAATCACAGCAATCAAAGGTGTAAATGGTGTCCAAACAGGTCAGTCAGGAAAACATTACATTCTCTGAATAGTATCATGGCATCTTTTACATCACCTAACATGCAGATGGGCCTTGCTTTAATATCTCACCTCCACCAATGCAGCATTCCCTCAGTACTCATCCTAGATTATGCTGTCAAGTTCTGGAGTGGGGCATGAACCACACTTTCTGACTCAGAGGTGAGTGTGCTACTAACTGAACCAACCCGACACAGGATAGCAATCAGGAGTGGGGAACCTGGTTGATTTTTATTTTCCTCCTTAAAGCAGATGCTGAGGCCAGTTCCAACACTCCAGCTGCTGCCCCGAAATCAGGGAACGCAGCAAAGACTAGGCCCTGGAGTTTCCACTCGGTTACGCTGGTTTTTTAGGCGCAGTTCACCCAAAATCGACGTAACCAGCGCAAAAGATCATAGAATTTTAAGCGCAAACTACATTCAGTGCAACTCAAGTTTCCGCGATCTTTTGCACTAATTTTAAAAACATTACGCTAGACGCAGGCCCTGCCCACAAAACTGGCCACGCCACCAGGGTGAATTAATCACCATTGGCTGTTTCCGCTAATTGCACTCGTTTGCGGGCCTTCGAGAAGGCTCCAAAAATTAAGTTGGTTCTTTTGGGCGCAAGGACACTAATCGGCACACTTTCAAAGGTTTTGAAAGAATTTTTTTTTTTAATTTACGAAGGAACCGACTACTGTACTCCAATAGAATAGTTTTGTTTATTTTTTTTAAGTAATTTCCATTAATTTAAAATCGGGTTACTCACAGGTGGTGAATTGACACTGAGTTAAAATGTTTATTTTTTGTGATAAACCCATTTTCAGCTGCATTAATCAAACTTTACCAAGTTACCACATCTTAATTACATCAAGGAATATTTTTTTAATTACATTTTAAAACGCTGCCCGATTGCGCGGGTTCATGGCAGATTTTGCGCTCGGTGATATGCAAATGAGTTTGAGCGGAAACTCGGGGGGCGGGGAAATTTCAAAATGGGCGCAATTTTGGGCGCAATTTGCACCGGAATCACCAATTCATAGAATCATAGAATGGTTACAGCATGGAAGAAGGCCATTCGGCCCGTCGTGCCCGTGCCGGCTCTCGGCAAGAGCACTTCAGCTAGTCTCACTTCCCCGCCCTTTTCCTGTAGCCCTGCAAATTTTTTTCCTTCAGACACTTATCCAACTCCCTTTTGAAAGCAGTGATTGAGTCTGCCTCCACCACCCTTTCAGGCAGTGCATTCCAGATCCTAACCACTCGCTGCGTAAAAAAGTTTTTTTCTTACGTTGCCTTTGGTTCTTCGGCCAATCACCTTAAATCTGTGTCCTCTGGTTCTCGACCTTCCTGCCAATGGGAACAGTTTCTTTCTATCTACTCTGTCTAGACCCCTCATGATTTTGAACACCTCTAACAAATCTCCTCTGTTCCAAGGAGAACAACCCCAGCTTCTCCAGTCTATTCACGCAACTGAAGTTCCTCATTCCTGGAATCATTCTCGTAAATCTTTTCTGCATCTTCTCTGAAGCTTCCACATCCTTCCTAAAGTGTGGTGCCCAGAATTGGACACAGTACTCCAGTTGGGGCCAACCAGTGTTTTATACTGGTTCATCATAATTTCCACACTTTTGTACTCTATACCTCTATTTATGAAGCCCAGGATCCCGTAAGCCTTTTTAACTGCTTTCTCAACCTGCCCTGCCACCTTCAATGATTTGTGCACACATACCCCCAGGGAAGCTCAAAGCAGCAACTCTACTCCTAGGGATCTAATTCAGGGCCTTCTGGACTGTATGACAGAGAGCTAAGGTTAAATCAATCCCACATTGAACCAACCCAATTGTATGTAAAATACAGCGTGGACTCCAACAGTAGAGTCTCATGTTCAATTCCTGAAAAGTAGACTGCAATGATAACCTACAGGGATAGTTCCTTTGATCACTCCTGCCTTCCACCTTATCACAGACCTGCCCTTGTGTTCTTTTCTCCCCTCCCCCCTTTCTCTGCCCCAGCATTTGCTTAAAATCTGTTATATCTCTAACTTTTTATAATACTGATGAAAGGATATCGAACCTGAAATGTTAACCCTGTTTCTCTCTCCACAGCTGCTGCCTGACCTGCTGAGTATTTCCAGCATTTTCTGTTTTTATTTCAGATTTCCGGCATCTGCAGTATTTCGCTTTTGTATTAAAGCAAATGGAGTACTTGTTTTTATAACCAGAGGCATAGAATACAAAAGCAAGGAAGTAAGGTTGAATTGTACAAGACTCTTGTTAGGCTGCAGCAGGCGCACGTGTATAGTTTCAGACATCCCGTTAAAGGAAGGATATCAAAGTAAATGAAAAAGATGCAGCATAGATTCACTAAGATGTTGCCAGCAATGAGGGTTACAGTTAACTCTTTTCCCCTGGAACTGAGAAGGTTAAGGGTGACCTGAAAGAGGTCTTCAAGATTTTAAAAGGTTAAGATCAGGTGCATAGTGATAGATTGCATCCACTAATTTGTCAAATAGCAATGAGAGGTCACAAAAAAATTAAAGGGGAAATTAGAAAAAAAATAATGACACTGAGGGTGGTTAGAACATGGAATTCTCTGCCACAAACCAATGTTGAAGCAGAGGCCATAAATTATTTTTAAAGGGAATTAGATAGTTGCTTGAAAAAGAGCAATTTTAAAGAAAACGTACAAGCAGGAGAGAGGGATTAGATTTGATGGTTTATGTGGAGAAAAACACCGGCACAGAGTTGATCGGCCAGGTGGTCTCAGCGATTCTACAGATTCATTAGTCTTACCTGAATATTTGGCAACATATGATTTAGGGGTCTTTGTGGAGTCAACGCTCAACATATCCAACTACTGAGGCCACCAAAACAATCACCAAAGTAAATGGAATGCTGAAGTACATAGCCAAAACAGTTAAAAAGGCAAGTCATAGGAAGTCTTATTGTAACAGTATAGTGTGGTAGTCAAATCACACCTTGAGTACTATGTCCAGTTCTGGTCACCAAAGCACAAGGGGTACCATAGGGATCAGTGCTGGGGCATCAACTATTTACAATCTATATTAATGACTTGGATGACCGAGTGTAATGCAACCAAATTTGCTGATGATACAAATATAGGTAGGAAAGCAAGTTGTGAGGAGGACACAAATAATCTGCAAAGAGATATAGATAGGTTAAGTGAGTGGGCAAACATTTGAGAGATGGAGTATAATGTGGGAAAATGTGAGGTTATCCACTTTGGTAGGAAGAATAAAAAAGCAAATTATTATTTAAATGGAGAGAGGCTACAAAATGCTGCGGTACAGAGGGATCTAGGATCCTTGTACATGAAACACAAAAAGTTAGCATGCAGGTACAGCAAGTAATTAGGAAGGCAAATGGAATGTTGGCCTTTATTGCAAAGGGGGGTGGAGTATAAAGTAGGAAAGTCTTGCTACAACTGCAGGGCGTTGGTGAGACCACACCTGGAGTACTGCGTGCAGTTTTGGTCTCTTTATTTAAGGAGGGTTATACTTGCATTGGAGGCAATTCAGAGAAGGTTCACAAGGTTGATTCCTGAGAAGAGGAGGTTGTCTTATGAAGAAAGGTTGAGCAGGTTGGGCCTATACTCATTGGAGTTTAGAAGAATGAGAGGTGATCTTATTGAAACATATAAAATTCTGAGGGGACTCGACAAGGTAGATGCAGAGAGGATGTTTCCACTTGTGGGGTAATCTAGAACTAGGGGGCATAGTTTCAGAATAAGGGGTCGCCCATTTAAAATGGAGATGAGGAGGAATTTCTTCTCTCAGAGGGTCGTGAATCTTTGGAATTCTCTACCCCAGAGAGCTGTGGAGACTGGGTCATTGAATATATTTAAGGTGGAGATAGACAGATTTTTGAACTATAGGGGAGTCAAGGGTTATGGGGAGCAGGCAGGAAAGTGGAGTTGAAGCCAAGATCAGATCAGCCATGATCTTATTGAATGGCGGAGCAGACTCGAGGGGTCAAATGGCCGACTCCTGCTCCTATTTCTTATGTTTTTAAGGAAGACAAATTTGCCTACATAACGATAGTCTCTGCACTTCAAGGTAATTGTTATTATATGTAAAGCACTTTGAGATGTGATAGGTACTATAGAAATATCAATCTGTCTTTCTGTAGATCTTCATTTTGGTGACAGGGTGGCTGATGTATGAGCAGGACAGTAAGGCTTGGCTGGAGATTTGGCAATTGTTGTGATTAGTAGAGGCTGTTTGATTGATATACCTTCCACCTATGGAACCACTTTCCAACCAGGGGTTGGAAACAAAGGCTACAAAGTTCAAAAGGCTCATTTGAGATTTGAGATTTGAGAGTAGACAGCAAGCAGAGCACCGTAATCTCTGGAGATGGGTGAAAAATGTCAGAGGCCATGTTATTAAGGATGAGTTACAAGTTGGTACAAGCATTTTGAGATGTTGTAAGTGAGCTAGAGGAAGTAAGCTAAGTGCCAACGATTTACCATTTCAATTGCTGACAGCGTTATGGAAAACAGCCAGCATCCAGATAGGCGGAGATATTCCGCCCAGTCACTCACGCACCAATAGCTATTGATGTAATTAAATTCTATGTTGATTAAATAAGAACAACCATGTTAAAGTCTCTAAATAATCTTAGGAAATGAAATCCACTCACTCACTAATAGCACAAGGATAGCAAATCCCCGAGTGTCTGTTGCAGAAGCCAAAAATCGCCACTTGTTTGAGGGAACAGACCCTTAAATAATAATTTTTGTTATTTAAAGGTATCTTGTTTGTATAATTTATTTGGGCGTGGGAACTCAAACAACACACCCCACTCAGTTCTCAGAATGACCTCAGCAAATGCTCCAAAAATATGTAATTTAGTAATCTGACACAGGACTGATCAACAGTTCTCTGATTTCTATATAAATACAAGTTCTTTCTTTCTTAGAAATCTAAACTAACTTTGCGAAACTTTGTTTAAAAAAACGAAGTTAAAATTGTATCTGCACAGCTAGCTAGAATATATTTAAAGTTCACTCTTCCTGTGAGCGTCACACTTAAGCCACCACACTTCAGATGTCACACTTTAACCTCTCCTCTGACTCACCATGAGTAATAGCATAAAAGATGTTAGTAATATACTAAAAGTCTTTCGTATACCCCGCACTTCCAGTAAGTGTGCCACATACTTCCTGTAACACTTTTTCATCATGCTATAAAACTTACCTATTCATTATTCTTACAACAGGTCCCTGGAATAATATTTATTGATAAAGCGCCCTGATCAAGGTCGCTGGTTTGTGTTTTTCATGTAAAAACACAGAATCCTAGAGCATAATCCAAGAATGCTGGTAAAAATCCAGGAATTCCATGTTATAACAACAATATTTGATTTATTCAGTCACCATAAATCAATGACCCCGATCATTACATAGGACAAAAGAAAACTTTGGAAAAGTCCAATCTATTTCTCTTCCAAAGCTGTTTCCAGTGACAAAAGGCTGAAGGAAAGGGTTAAAAAATAACAAATTACAGGGAAGTACAGGTCGAGGTATTTGAATATGCAGAAGTTAATCAGTGAAATGCCAGTCGGATTACAATGTTAAAACTGATTAAAACCTGTTGTGTGCAGATGTGCTGATCGGATGGGCTTCCGAAACATGGATTTTCTCAGAATCAGTAAAGCTTCCTCTCGCAGTTCACACAATGCGAATGTGCTGTAATACAGTGATTATCTGTTACAATTATACGTAAACACACCATTTAAGCTCTCCAATGAAGATAAATTCAATTTTAGTTGAGCACTAAAAGCAGAAGCTTACATCAGTGTTTGCGACTGAGAGACACGTCATTAAACCTACTTACCATTTCCACAGACTAAATGCTGGTTTAAGCAAAACCGGCTTTGTGCGGTAATAGGCATAATCTCCAATGATGGAAATAGTTAAGGATATTACAGATCACGTTCTCTCTCCCCAAATCATAAGTTACACCGTAATTAAATTGTGTTCCAAAAAAGACTTTATTTACGTGTCTCCCAAGATACTCCCACGCAATGGCTGGTGTCAGGTGCATGGACCTAACCCTTAAATGCAGTCTGGGACATCTACTGCTAGTTTCCCTCCACTCAGCACCTTGTCCTCCAAACAAATACATGGTGAAATAAGGAACACTCGACTTGTTTTGAAACCCAGTTTCTAACGTTGTCCGATCTCTAGCTGGCTGCTGCTTTTGTTGCGTCGTCGTGGAATTAATTGTTATCACTATAGATGAAAACAGGCTTTTGTGTTTTATGCTTTCAAACCAAATGTGAGGGAAATGGAAAGATATGGCTACCAAATTAGCTTATGTCAAGTACAGCATCCATCCAATTGTTAGACACTGTACCTGAAAATATACATCTTTCTTATATAATTACAATTTGACTGGTGCAACAACAACAACTTGTATTTAAAGCGCCTTTAATGTAGTAAAACATCCCAAGGCGCTTCACCGGAGCGTTATCAAACAAAATTTAACCTTTATTTTCCCTCTTTGCCCTCCAATTCCCATCTATTTTCTTCTTCTGTTGAAGGTGCTGACTCTTGATGCGGTACAGTTCCACAGGCATCAGGCACCCTTTGCCCAAGTAGCCATTCTTTACGCGAGTTTAGGCAGGCTAGCCAACTCTCGAGAGTGTTACAGCCAAACCGATCCTTTCATCATCTAATATCCACACACATAGATTTCCACCAGGGGGTTTCTGGATATCAATCATGGTTAATTTATCCCTTTCATTAATCCAGGGGCACTGAGGCTAATTGTCGCACCCTTGCTCCTGCCTCTGCTAACGCAGCACAGACCAAACATCGAACCTGAGACTTTCTCTTGTCTGTATGGATTTTATAAAATCATCGTCTTAACCAACTAATCTAATGATGGAACTCTGTAAACATTTGTTTCAAGTTTTCTATTTCTGGCGCCCAGTATCGTATGCATCATGAATAGATGTGGAGTAAAGCTCGCTCTGCTCTAATAATGGGCCTCAGTACAATCCTCGGAAGAGCTCGGTATGGATTAAACTCCTCCTCAGCAGATCCCTCCTGTGCACTCGTGTATTTTCCCGTTGCCCACAGCTGCCATCGTGTGGTTACACCGAGTGCCAATTTAGTGTTAAGTTTAACACACGTTTGGTCAGTTTCGTGTTGAACATGCCTATAGGGATTGAGTCTGCGCAAGGTCCTTTGATGAGAGATCCTTACAGGCAGCAGACATTGAGATATGAACAGACAATGTGCCAATCTATTCTGCCACCCAGTGGCCCCGAGAGCAGTATTACAGCAGCATGGGAGCACTTTTATCACCAAACCAAGAACCAACAAACTTCCATTCTCACAGCACCTTTCATTACCGCAGGACATCCCAGGGCGCTTCACAGCCAATGAAGCACTTTTGAAATGTAGTCACTTGTAATGTCGAGAAATGCAGCAGCCCATTTGTGCAAAGCAAGGTCCCACAAACAGCGGTGAGATAAATGATCAGATAATGTTAGTTGAGGGACCAATGTTGTCCAGAATTCCACTGCTCATCTTCTAATAGTGCCATGGGATCTCTGTCGTCCACGGAGAGGAAAGACAGGACCTTGGTTTAATGCCTCATCTGAAAATGGCACCTCAAAAAATGCAGCACTCCCTCAGTACTGCACTGTTGTAGCAGCCTAGATTATATGATTGTTTTTGGAGAGTGTAGTGTATGTGCCTTTAAGTCAGAACTACTTTTACAGCTCCTGTATACTGTAGTACCGGCAGTGACCACACCAGTATATAAGCTTTGCGCATGCCTCTGTACCCCCAGTTGTGAGACTACCCTCCTCCAGGAAAGACCTGTTTATTGTTGATGTACAGCATCCGTGTGATTATTTTATAACAGCATATCCTCTGAATCACGGATCCAACAGTGGCGACGAGTGTCGATTCGAATCTACCTGCAACATAAAAAAAAATAGTCGAGGCCAGGAACACGGGCGTCGACCACGAGCAACCGCCCAGCCATCAGGCAGAGATTGAACTTCGCAGGGGAGGCTGTGGAGAGCCGGGCTTGGTTCCCCAGCCACGACGAGCAGCAAGAGACCGACGACAGGTCCAGTGCAGAACCTTTCCGAGCAGCGGCGGCTGGAGCCGACCGACGGCGGAGAGAAAGCCGAGCAGCGTCGACGGGGTAAGACAAAGGGTGAAGAGCACAGGGCGCAGCCGGGGGTTGAACACCGAGCGGCGTCGAGAAAAAGAAAACAAACCGGAGAGAGGGTAAAGAAATAGCCGGGTTCTAGACTGAGCGGCGTCGAAAAAAAATAAAAAATAAAAAGAAGAACGCGTAGAGCACAGCCAGGGCTCACGGGCTGAACAGGGTCCGCGGGGCGAAGAAAGGGGAGCGCGGGAGACGCCATTGAGCCGTGGAGAAGAAGGAAGAGTGCGGGAGCCGCCATTTTTAGAAGCCGCAGCGGAGAGGAAGGGCGAGCGCGGGAAGGAAGGAAAGCACGGGAGACGCCATTTTGTGCCAGCGGAGAAGAAGGGGAAGCGCGGGAGGCGCCATTTTTGACAGTTAACTCACACCCAAGGATGCTGAAGAGTGGCAGTATCTCTACGTTCGACAATGAAGTCGAAGATTGGGCGACATATTGAGGTGTACTGCAGGGCAAATGAAGTGCCAGATGCTAATAAAGCACTGGTTCTGTTAAATTCCATGGGTGCAAAAACTTATGGGTTACTGCGAAATCTAATAACCCCAGAGAAGCCGGTAAACAAGAATTTTGAAAGCATAGTAGAAATCCTACAGGACCACTTAAACCCCACACCGCTGCTGATAGCAGAACGATTTAAGTTCCATAAAAGGAACCAACACAAAGACGAAAGCAATGCTGAGTACCTAACGGAACTGCGCAAGCTATCGAAACACTGCCAGTTTGGAGCGGGACTAGCAGATACGTTAAGTGACAAGTTTGTGTGTGGGCTACAAAGTGAAGGAACCCAGAAACGGCTTCTATCAGAAAAGGACCTTACGCTGGACAAAGCTTTCAGTATGGCAGTATCACACGAAGCAGCCGCAAGGGGCACTGCAGAGATACAACGGAGACCGCAAGAATACGGCACCAATGAAATGTCCTATGGAACAGGGAAGTGCTATCGCTGCGGCAGAACAACACATGACCAGAAAGACTGTTGGTTCAAGGACCAAGTGTGCAGACAGTGTGGGAAAGCAGGACACATAGCAAGAGTCTGCAGGTCTGGGAAGAAAACCAACAGTAAGAAATCTCCACAGGAGAAGTACAAAAAGGTACACCAGGTGATGGACAGTGGTTCAGACGAACAGAAAAGTGACACAGACTCCGGAAGCAAGGAGCTGGGTTGTCTGAAACTACATAAGGTAACAGAAATGGAGGATCACCAGACTATCTGGGTTACACTCAAGATAGACGGAGTCCAAGTGAAAATGGAATTGGACACAGGGTCAGCTCTAACAGTCATAAATCAAAGAGACTACAAGCGGCTATTTTCACACATACCCTTGAAAGCTACAGAGGTTGTCTTGAAGACGTATACGGGGCAAAAAGTCTACCCCAAGGAAAAATAAGGGTGAAAGTGACATATAAAGGCCAGGAAATACCTAAAATGGATATATATGTATTGCCAGATGGAGGACCACCACTGCTAGGATGTGAATGGATCCGGAAGATACAATTAGATTGGCATTCCATACAGGCACTGAAGGTTGAGGCCAAAAAGGATGACGACGTCACACCTGGACGACTGTCAAAAACGCTAACCGACGCAAAAGAAGTGTTCCAGGAGGGACTAGGAACACTAAAAGGAATAACAGCAATGATTAAAATAGAGGAAAATGCAAGCCCAAAGTTTCTGAAGGCCAGACCAGTGCCTTATGCGATCAGACCAGCTGTTGAAGCAGAGCTGGAAGGGTTGGAACGTTCAGGAGTACTGTCCAAAGTGGACTGGAGCGAGTGGGCTACACCCATCGTTCCTGTAATGAAGAGGTTGTTGAGTAATACGCCTGGGGAACCAAAGAAGGTCCGCATCTGTGGGGATTTTAAGGTGACAGTGAACCCAGTCCTTCACACGGTACAATATCCGCTTCCACGAATTGAGGATATTTTCGCCTCGCTATCTGGAGGTAAACGCTTCACCAAAATTGATCTAGCGCAGGCGTACTTGCAAATGGAGGTAGAAGAAGCTTCGAAACAATACCTTACGATCAACACTCATAAAGGTCTCTACCAATACAACTGGCTGGTGTTTGGAGTAGCCTCGGCTCCGGCTATCTGGCAAAGGGCGATGGATCAGGTCCTGCAAGGGATTCCAGGGACCCAGTGTTATTTGGATGACATCTTGGTCATGGGCGAAAATGACAGTGATCACCTCGCCAACTTGGAGAAGGTGCTCACCAGATTAAAGGAGTATGGGCTACGAGCTAATCGCCACAAGTGCGAGTTTTTCCAGAAACAGATCTCGTATTGTGGCCACGTCATCGATGAAGAGGGGTTACATAAGTCCCCTGAAAAGATTGAGGCAGTAGTCAAGGCTCCAGCACCGGAAAATGTGTCACAACTGAGGTCATTCCTCGGGCTGGTAAACTACTACCACAAGTTCTTACCAAATTTGTCTACGGTATTACACCCACTAAACACCCTACTGCAAACAGGGGTACCATGGAAGTGGGATGACGAACGTAGATGAGCTTTCCAGAAGTGTAAGGAATTGATCACATCAAAAGAGGTGTTGGCCCATTTCAACCCAGCATTACCAATTCGTTTGGCATGTGATGCATCACCCTATGGTATTGGAGCGGTGCTGTAGCACAAATTCCCAGACGGGTTGGAGAGGCCAGTAGCCTTTGCGTCTCAGTCACTAAACTCAGCCGAGCGCAACTCCGCCCAAATTGACAGGGAGGCCCTCAGTCTAGTATGGGGAGTAAAAAAATTCAACCACTATCTGCATGGGCAGAAGTTCACCTTGCTGACTGACCACCAACCACTTGTCTCCATCTTTAATCCTAAGAAGGGCGTTCCAGTGATGACTGCACAGTGGTTACAAAGATGGTCCCTGTTTCTAGGGGCGAATCAATATGAAATAGAATATAAAGACACGAAACAGCATGGGAACGCTGATGGGCTATCGCGCCTGCCACTGCCTACTGTGGAGGAAGCACCAGCAGTAGACCCTATCGAGATATTTTATTCATCAATAATTGAACGATTGCCAGTAACGAACGCGGATATAGAGAAGGAGACCCGAAATGATCCGACGCTGTCGCGGGTATATGAATTGACGGTGAGGGGATGGCCAGCACATGGCGACTCACTGTTGCCAGCATTCTCATCCAGAAGAGAACAGCTGTCAGTTTGCCAGGGGACAGTGATGTGTGGATCCAGAGTGGTGATTCCACCCAAGTTAAGGGAGAGAGTGCTAAATGAACTACATGAAGGTCATCTGGGGGGAGTGAAAATGAAAAGCCTTGCTAGGGCTTATGTGTGGTGGCCGGGAATCGATCAACAAATCGAAGACCTAACTAAGAGCTGCTTAGGATGCCAGAAGGTCCAAAATGCACCACCACATGCCCCTCTACACCCATGGGAGTGGCCCTCCTCTCCATGGCAATGGGTGCATATTGATTTCGCTGGTCCATTCATGGACTCAATGTTCTTAATAGCAGTGGATGTTCATTCAAAGTGGCCTGAGGTGATAAAAATGTCTTCAACCACTACAGAGAAAACGATTGCAGTCCTACAGACCATATTTGCCAGAAACGGTTTGCCAGAGCAGATTTGCTCCGATAATGGACCACAGTTTGTGGCCGACGAGTTCCAAAAATTTATGAGAAGGAATGGGGTAAGGCATTACACATCTGCCCCGTATCATCCAGCCACAAATGGATTGGCTGAGAGGTTCATACAAACCTTTAAGAAGGCAATAAAGGCCATGTGCGACGATGAAATTCCACTACAGCAGAAGATGGACAATTTCTTATTAGCCTACCGAAACGCGACACATGCAGTTACCAACCAGACCCCGGCCATGATGTTCTTTAACCGAAGGTTGAGATCTCGTCTGGACTTGCTCAGACCAAATGTGCGAAGAAATGTTGAGGACAAACAATTCCAGCACATCAATGAGAAGCCGACAAGGAGCTTCAATGTAGGGCAACCAGTCTTGGCCCGTGACTATCGAACAGAGAAATGGCAACCCGGAACGCTATGCACAAGGCAGGGGCCATTAATGTACACAGTGGATGCCACGTCGATCAGATCTTAGCGTCACAGGAACGCGTCAACCCCATGTCTTGAGCACCTGGGGATGAACCCAACATACCGGTAGCATCTACTTCAGACCCAGTAGCAGTGGAACCCGATGAAAAGGAGTCAGAATCGCCTCTGCACCAAGAACAAGAACCTCCGGAAAGGCGTTATCCCAAAAGGGTCAGGAAGCCGCCCCAAAGACTGAATCATTAAATGGACTTTTGTTGTTTAATGTACATGTTAAAAATGTTAATTGTTATTTGAATATTAGGGGTACTACTAATCTAAAAGGGGAGGAATTGTAGTGTATGTGCCTTTAAGTCAGAACTACTTTTACAGCTCCTGTATACTGTAGTACCGGCAGTGACCACACCAGTATATAAGCTTTGCGCATGCCTCTGTACCCCCAGTCGTGAGACTACCCTCCTCCAGTAAAGACCTGTTTATTGTTGATGTACAGCATCTGTGTGATTATTTTATAACAGCATATCCTCTGAATCACGGATCCAACAGAGAGGGATCAGAACTCACAGGTAAAGCAGTTAGGTTAAAAAAGACAAGACACAAATAAAGTTAAACATGTAAAAACATTAAATATAACAAAAACTGAAAACGATTCTCACCATTCACTTGAACAGTATTCAAGTGCATTGTCTGTAATTCCCAGATGCCAGATTTACATAAACTACATAAGTCACGTGGTTGATTAATGTCGTCTTACTGACATGCCTGAATATAAAACAGCTCTTCTATTTCAATATTTTAACTGAAAAGCCCCCAAAATTATTTATATTATATAAATTGAGCATCACAAGGGGCCAAATGACAATTTTAAGCAACTTATGAGAGCGCCCCAGTTGTTCAGTAGGTAAATGCATCAGTGTGGCACTGGTCCACACAGAATAGGAAGATTCCATGCGCGAGCCTCTGGGTTATGCTAAGTTAACTGATCACAGCTCACCAGTCGTGAAGATGCCAAAATTAGCAATAGTGCCAATATAATGCAAGCATTTTTGATGTCCTGGGAAATGATAAGGTGCTGCAGAAATGCAAGTTCCTTTTTTTTCTTCAGTGTTTTTGAGCTGGGGGGGGGGGGGGGGAAATCAGCTAGGATGCCAGTGGCCTCTGCTAAAAGTATATACATATGGACATTGAGTAAGGAATCACCCTCCCTTCCATAATAAAAGGGATTGCCAGGATTAAATCACTGGACTCACACTTGAAGAACGGTTGCTTGCTTGCTATCAGAGGAATTGCATGAAGGGGAGGAAACAAACCATAGAAGAATGACCTTCTCTTAGAACAAAAAGTCAATTTTAATCCTTTAATGTTGGGGTGGGAGATAGGGAAGATTCTTGTAGAAGCTGCTTTAATGTACGTATACATTTGAAAACTATAAATACTATGCAGAGTTCTTTTAAACTGCCTATGGATTTAGTTACCATTAGGACCCCTATTAACTTTGTTTTCATCGCAGCAATAGGATGCGATGTTGGTAAGAATTTTGGGCACCATCATCTCGAGAAAGATGAAACTCAAACAGTTTTTAGGTGACAATCGCAGATGAATAAACCCAATCCAAGTAGCAAGCAAAATATGGTTAATTGAATATTCACACAAGGAAACTAAAGTGGCATTGTCCAAGACATGTCCTGCAAGCTCCACGAACCCAGCTCACAGTCCTTCTGTTTGCATGCATTAACTTCAAACTCCTCGTGTCTTGAAGATCAAAAAAAGCTGCTTCATGATTGGTGCATTTAGACCAATGAAGGAGCGGTACTTTTGCATGACTCAGGAATCAGTTTTCACACCCTGGAAGTTGAAAGAGGTCCAGAGAGCTTCCATCTTGTAGAAGTGCAGTCCACTCAATGTTTGGGCCATCTGTAACCAGTATCCTCTTCAAATGGCTAGGCATCCCAATTTAAAACATGAGGAATTGAAGTACACATGAAATGATAGGCTTAGTCAACAGTTTGCTTTGGCTCGTTGTACTATATAGAACAAATGCAGCTGAAGTTATCCAGCCCAATGTATGACTGCCTCTTGTAGGTGATCTCATACCACTTAGCTCTACTTGAGTAAACTAGCAAGAAATATAAAAAAAGATTGGAAGAGCTTCTACAAGTATGTAAAAAGATAGTAGCAAAAGTAAGCATTGGTCCCTTAGAGGCTGAGATAGGTGAAATTATAATTGGGACTAAGGAAATGGCAGAGACTTTAAACAAATATTTTGTATCTGTCTTCACAGTAGAAGACACAAAAAGCATATCAAAAATAGTGGAAATCCAAGGGGCTAAAACGAGCGAGGAACTTAATATCATTAAGTAATTACTTAGCAGTAGAGGAAAAAGTACTCGAGAAACTAATGGGACTAAAAGCTGACAAAGCTCCTGGACCTGATGGCCTGTATCCTAGTGTTCTAAGAGTGGCTGCAGAGATAGTGGATGCATTGGTTGCGATCTTCCAAAATTCCCTAGATTCTAGAACAGAAGGTAGCAAATGTAACCCAGCTATTCAAGAAAGAAGGGAAAGAAGAAAGAAGAAACAGGGAACTACAGGCCAGTTAGCCAGACATCAGTCATTGGGAAAATGCTGGAATCCATTATTAAGGAAGTGGTAACAGAGCACTTAGAAAATCATAAGATGATTAGGCAGTCAGCATGGTTTTATGAAAGGGAAATCATGTTTGACAAATTTATTAGTTTTGAGGATGTAACGAGCAGGAGATGAAGGGGAACCAGTGGATGGAGTATATTTGGATTTCCAGAAAGCATTCAATAAGGTGCCACATAAAAGATTGCTACGCAAGATAAGGGCTCATGGGGTTAGGGGTAATAAATTAGCATGGATAGAGGATTGGTTAACGGACAGAAAACAGAGAGTAGGGATAAATGGGTTATTTTCCGGTTAGCGGGCTGTAACTAATGGGGTGCCGCAAGGATCAGTGCTTGGGCCTCAGCTATTTACAATCTATATTAATGACTTAGATGAAAGGAGAGAGTGCAAAGTATCCAAGTTTGCTGACGATACAAAGCTAGGTGGGCAAGTAAGCTGAGGGGAGGACACAAAGAGCCTGCAAAGGGATATATAGGCAGGTTAAGTGAGTGGGCAATAAGTTGGCAGATGGAGTATAATATGGGGAAATGTGAGGTTATTCACTTTGATAGGAAGAATAGAAAAAGAATATTTTTTAAATGGTGAGAAACTAATAAATGTTGGTGGTCAGAGAGATTTAGGTGTTCTTGTATGGGAAACAAAGTTAGCATGCAGGTACAGCAAGCAATTAGGAAGGCAAATGGCATGTTGTACTTCAATTCCCTTGCAATAAAGGCCAAGAATAAGGAAGTCTTACTACAATTGTACAGGGCTTGGGGAGACTACAGGAGAGTACTGTGCACAGTTTTGGTCTGTTCTGAGACAGGACATGCCTGCCTTAGAGGTGGTGCAACGAAGGTTCACTAGATTAATCCCTGGGATGAGAGGGTTAACCTACGAGGAGAGATTGAGTAGATTGGGCCTATACTCTCTGGAGTTTAGAAGAATGAGAGGTGATCTCATTGAAACATAAGATTCTGAGGGGGATTGAGAGAATAGATACTGAGAGGTTGTTTCCCCTGGCTGGAGAGTCTAGAACTAGGGGGGCGTAGTCTCAGGATAAGGGGTCAGCCATTTAAGACTGAGAAGTGGAGGAATTTCTTCACTCAGAGGGTTGTGAATCTTTGGAATTCTCTACCCCAAAGGGCCGTGGGTGCCGAGTCGTTGAGTATATTCAAGGCGGAGATAACATTTTTGGACTTTAGGGGAATCAAGGGATATGGGGATCAGGTGGGAAAGTGAAGTTGCGGTCAAAGAACAGCCATGCTCTTATTGAATGGCGGAGCAGGCTCGAGGGGTTGTATGGCTTCCTCCTGCTCCGAATTCTTATGTTCTTAGGAATGGAGTTGCCCCTATACTTTTGCATTGATATGCATTTGAAAATACTGCGCATGAATGTAAAAGTGGTACTATAACTGCAACCTAATAGTTGAAATCATCTAAATTGCTGTGCGAGAGATGTAATAATTTAGGCTCTCATGAGTATCTACATAATGGAAACATTATAATTCTGACTTGCGTGGCAGCAAATAAGACGATGGGACAACAATTTCATGCCTCAAATGTAACAGGTTTAGCTAGCATTCTTGGGTTCAAAAGTTAGTGCGACTCCCAAGGATCACCGTCAGACTGTCAAATAAAGTAGTTAAAATAACAGCTTTCAGGTCAAAGTCAAAACTATTGCTTGCAAAAATTGAGTTTTCGTGTTCAGAGGGTAGGTACAACAACTTGTAAAGAATTAAATTACGGTCCCAATTGAAAGCCAGTAAAAGCTTCACTGGACAGTTTCCAATAAAACAAGATTCCACCAAATCAACAAAATGCTAATAGGTCAAGTCCAAAACAGCTGCACTATGAACCCCAATAAATTAGGTTTTAAACCAATGCTAAGCAGGTATTCGAGAGGCCCCACATACTTGAGTATTACAAGATGCAAGAATAAGCAACTTGCAAGAACATAATTTTTACCATTTGGTGTTATGAGTACCATTAGTCGGTGCCCTGCAGGACCTAATCAAAGTTTCTACAACTACAGGGAATGGAAGTCCTTAATGTGATGGTCATCATTATTCAGTAACCAGGGCACCAACCCGAATGGCTCGGAGCTCAAATCCAATGTTTGATCCCTCAACTGTGGGAGGAGTTCCCTCCAGTAAGGGAGTATGATCCTAGTGTGTCCATCTCCTTTGACTACTTCACTGTTCCCCCCCACACCGGTTTTCTACCTTTTTTCTCCTTGCTTTTAGTCCCACTGGCAGTGACAGCCTTCCCATGAACATTCTTTACATATGTATCCAGACAGTATCAGTAGGCTATTTGACCATATAGGATGTCAGATGAGCTCATTCCTGTCATCACCAGACATTGGTAGAACTGCATTTTCCAGTAGGCATTACTGGAGAGTAATGAGGTGTGGACATCCTGGTTAATTTCTCTTCCTTCTGCCATTCCCCCTCACCCATCCTAATCAAGCCCAGCAGCATGGAGATCAATTGTAAACCAACTTCTGCCCAACCTCGATCAGCTAGTTATCCTCCAATGAATGTGTCTAGTTCAAAAGATGCAAGTAGACAGAGCAAAAGTCAAACTATTCACCTACAAACTATAATTCCTTGACATCATGTTGGAGATGGGGTGGTAGTTTGCAAGGACAGAGGGGTCAAGGGTGGGTTTATTGAGAAGGTTGATGATGGCAGATTTGATGGAGAGGGAACCATTAACAATTTTAGCTAACATGGGGCCCTGGCAGGGAAGTTGGGTGGTCAGCAGTTTGCTGGGAATAGGGTTGAGGGAGCAGGAGGTGGGTCTCATGAACAAGATAAGCTCAGAGATGGCATGAGGGAGATAGGAGAGACACTAGGGAAAGATGAGAGTTCAGGGCTAGGGCAGAGGGGTACCTTGGAGGAAGTTTGGCTTAGTGGTCTATGGAAAGGGAGAGAAGCAGCAGACAGCTGAACAGATGGTCTCAATCTTAGTGACACCATGAGCTCCTTGCACTTGTTGAAGGGGAGAGGGGTTTAAGACTGTTTGTAGTGGAGGAGAAGCTAAGGGGTTATCTTTGCATTCCCGAATGATCCTGGAATAGTGAGCAGTTTTGGCCGAGGAGAGCAGGAGCCGATAGTGCTTTATGTGGTCCAGCCAGATCTGGCAATGAATGGCTAAACCAGCTGTCCGCCATAAATTTTCAAGTCTGTGTCCCTTGGACGCAAGGGAGTGGAGATGAGGGCCGTAGTGGGGGAATGTCCAGGGCGAGAGTTTGTACTGGTTTCAATAGGGACAAGTGCATCAAAGGTGGAGGCGAGGGTGAAATGTCACGGTGAGTGGAGGGCCAAAGGTTCGACAGTTGGTAATATCATTACCAAGTACTCAATTATAACAATTCTAATGAACCTTGACTCTTGATTTCTGTAGGCTACACCTTATGCTTGGTCATTGCAACATTTAAATAATATTACAGAACAGTATGTAGAGGTATTTGATCTTACTTTTTAGAACACAAATAACCTGTCTGGCGGATATCATTTAAAAAGGTGTGATGTGATCAGACCACCCACCTCACTAAAATTTAGCCGACTGACCGGATTTCCAAATCTATTATCAACACCATTTCCCCCCCCCCCCCCCAAACACAAAGCACTCCTGTGATCATTGGCACTGCATGGGTTTATGAAGACTGAAAAAGCCTTTAAATTTTCAGTCTTGAAAGGAGGCAACTAAAAGAATACTTCAGAGGTTTATGATAGTGAAGAGTACAGAAAAGGTAAAACTGGAACAATATTTTGTTATTGTTACAGTAGAAAAAGGGGGTGAAAAATCTAAACCATCAAAAAAGTAAATAAGAATGGATGTCAAAAAAAATTCCTTCAGCAAACTTCTAGGTAGGGTTAGGGTAGCAACAAACCCTAGAACCAATTAACAATTGGATGCTGTGATGAGTGAGGTAAGGTGGCACAAATTAACTTCCACATCCATAACAATTTTGTGAAAGGTTTAGTAACAATTAAAAACTACCTAATTTTGATTAAAAAGACAAACAAAAACTGCCTTTTTATACATAAACATTATTAATGGTGTTTTTATGAAATACATTTCTTTAGTTGTTTGATTGCTGTTCTAGGCACTGACTAACATTAAAATAATTCTAACAGCTTTCAAAAACACCAAGGGCTGAATTTTAATGGGGAAGGCGGGTTGGGGGCGGGGTGCTCTGAGGCGGTTGGGAAACCCGGGAGAACGGGTTTCCCCGCAGGCCCTGCCAAATTCAACAGCAGGGCCTGATTTTAATGGGAAGCCTGTTTGCCATCCGCAGCCAGCCAGATTGAGATGTTGGCTTGGCTGGCTCTGGGCGGGTAGGCCTGCGGCACTAGGCCATAGAGAGAAGGGAGTGATCGCATGGGGCTGAGGTTTGCCGGAGGAGGGGTAAAGAGAGAAAGAGGGTCTGGAGGAGCGAGGGGGATGGGGTTGAGATCGCAAAACGATTGGCAAGTGGCTATAGCAACAGGGGTGGGGGCCTAAACATAGATTGCAGGCCGGGCAGCAGCCAGAGAAGCAGGGGGCGGGGGGTTGGAAATCGGAGGCCTCGGGGCGGGTTGGAAGCGGGTCCAGGTCAGGATTCAGATATTTAACACTAACTACCCCCACACCCCTAACCCACCTGTTTTTTAGGTTAAAATTCCACCCCCCCCCCCCCACCCGTCTCAAATAGTGGACTCTAATTATTGTCATACATATATATTATATAAAAATAAATAAAATAAATTATATATATTGTATTCTATATTATTAGAGAAAATTCCAGAATAAACCAATTGAAATAAATTCAATTAACAAGTCCCACCACGTTGTGTAATGATTGTATAATTACATTCATCATTGAGAGGAGACTGCAAACACAAACACAAGGAGGAAGGGAAGAAAGAGAAAGAGGGGAGTAGCAAATACTACAGATATTGGACGGAGACCAGTATCTGTAGAATGCACTGAGCTACCAGTAGAGCAGAGTCACATTGAGCTCAGCTGTAAAGTTGCACTGGTACTGCTAGCACACAAGAGCAGTACGCTACTCTCCAGTTGGTGAATTCTCAAGCTATGGGAGCATGGGCTGTCCCATAACAATAAAGGATTGGGAGGTTCATAAAGTACCCGGCCAGTCCAATGGACCACCTGGGCATTTTTAAAATGTGACTTCGTACCAGACTAGAGATGTAGTACACTAGATGGGAAGTCTATGTGGGGTTAAGACTATCTCCTAGAAATGGTGTCACACCTCCCCAATTCAGCATGCTTAGGAGTGAGATTGGGAGCTATATCACATTACTACTTTCAGATCTATATGCATAAAACTGCTTTACAGTGATGCATAAGCACCGGTACAATGGCAGTGCAAATGTACATGTGGAAACACTTTCTAGAAAAATAAAAGTGAGAATGCCCGATTACAAAATGAATGCAATGTATTGAAGAGAATCAGGTCTTAGAAAACAAACAGTAACCACCAATTGACAAAGACAGCAAGGGTAGTATCCACTGTAGTTGAGGTAATAGTCAACTGTAATCATTTTATGCCAGTTGGAAAGCAAAATGTCTCATCCTATGTAATAAATTATTGTATGTACATTACTGTATATACAGTTTAGTTTTGCAGTATTAGCAGGAAGTGTCCACGGGAAAACAATGCAAATATTGACTAATGGAAGGTCATAGTGATGGATATTGACTCCAGCATTAAGAAAGCAACCAAGTGGGTGGTATAACAAATGAGGTTGAATGTGGTGAACGTTACTGAACACTGATGGTTAGTTGTTCAACCCAGAAAACACTAATCAGATAATCCTGAAAATATCAACCAATATTGGTTTGACTATGCCCTTTGATTCATTTTGTACAAGTTATGGATGATGTTTCAACAAGTGAAAATTCTTCAGCATTCAGTCCAGGAGTACTGTACAACACAAACGGAAAAAAATGGCTCACCTGTATTACAAGGCTGTAACACACAAGCTTCCTTGTGCTTTATTACCTCCAATCTCAACAGGCCCATCATCCAGATATCAAGAGTGTGTGTTACAGCCTTGAAAAGGCTCCCTGTATACTTTGCGTTTAGAGGTTTCCCATGTGAGGTTTCCAAATAGGTTTCATTACTGGTGCCAAGTTTTCTTTTACTGTTAATCATTACAAAAGGAACCAGAATTAATGCCCCAGTTGATGCCCTGCCGAATCAACCAGCTAGGCACCGGGTTGGGTTTGAAGCTGGACGTTTCCTGGTGCTTATGGTTGAGTTTCACACTGGACACTACACTTACACACCAATTCATTAGGGGGTGGGGGGAAGAAGGGGAAGGTGGGAGTGGGAGAATTCCCTCTAAACATTTGAAACTTGATTTCAATATGCACCAAGTGCAAATTTTCTAGAAATCACCTGTAAAGGGGAATTACCCACCCCCCCCCCCGCCGAAAAAAGTTAATATAGACCCTGTCACGTGATCCAATATAATTTCAGGTTCCCTGCAAATAAAATAAAAAAGGACAAAATAGCAAGAACACTTTCTGTCCTTTCATCTTGAAAACAAATATCCACATCACAGAATAATTGCTGCAATGGCAACTTTTTTTTTTTTTTTAAATTCAATATCTGCTATATATTAAAATGAAAAACAAGAGGCAATGATGAATAAGGCAATGATCTAGCAACTGAATTCCTGGACTAGATCATTGCCTTGTAATTCACCTGCAGGCATTCAATAATCTATACATAATATTTTTGTATATATTCTATATACACACATAAATATAAGTCATGTATAGATCTGTGTACAGAACATCTCTCAAAAGCTGGAACCTTGTCACTTTTTTTTTTACACACAGGTTCGTCAGCCCACGTTAAACATTGTGCTAAACCTTTTAATAACCATCAAAAGGTGATTCGCATTACGGGCCATTTCCGAGGATTCAGTACCATGTTTACTGATCGGTCCAATAATTGACCAATTTGCAAAAGTCTCGTTGACAAGGAAGAAGTTGGGGGGGGGGGGGGGGTGGAGGAAGAGGGAGAAGCAAAATGTACAGATCGGCTTTTCTTCTGTTCACCGCATGCAAGAGGTGTCGAGGGTAATCTACGGAGCAAACCAGAAATATGGGGAGGCAGGGAAAGAGGATCAGTCACTTGTCTGCCTCTTGGCCTCATTGTCCCCCCCCCTCTCTCGCTAAAAATCCAAAAAGTGCTTAAGTCTTCATCTCCTCCTGCTGCCACTTGCACTGCATTAGTCTTCAGAGTATGCAATGACCTCCGCGTGAGCCATCTCGTACTGGATTGCCTGTTGCTGAAGCTGTTGTATTTGTTCTTCTGTAGCCTCGGTTGTGTAAATCCCTTGGACCTGGGCCATGGCAGCATCTGCTACAGCTGTGGAGGAAGAGGAAGCAGCAGCTTACCCTTTTATAAAAAAACTTTCAGTACAGGCAACAAACCTTTGGAAGAGGTCATTCAGAGCTGGTCTTCACCCGACACATTAAGCTGCATTTCTCGTTCAGCGGCTGAAAGACCTGCTGTGGAAATCTGCTTTTACTTTATTACACTTTAAAAAACTAGTATTCAGAAGGTCAAGACTATCTACTCTTATAATTAAAATGACAAAAGTTCTAAAGGAATATAGTTTGGACTGGAGACCAATGGAAATATTATTTTAAATAAATAATCCACCAGTTGTTGCATTTTAAAGAGGTTTACTACTAATTCTGTTGGGATTTTTTTCTTAAGGGGAACAAGTTAAGTTTAAGAAATTCCATAGGTTATTTATTTACACATCGTATGAGCTCGGAGGCTTCAATCTAAACCCTTCGATAATTAAAGACTGAGTGTCCGACATCAACACCTTAAAAAGAATCTACAAAGAAATATTGCTAACTTCAGCATTTCCCCCATGTGTTTAAGAGGGATAGAATAGAGGTAGCATCGTGAAGGGTAGAAGCAGTAAGGGGGTGAAAAATGGCCTAGAAAGGTGAAAGAAAGAGAGCCTGCATTTATATAGCACTTTACATGACTTCAAAATGTCCTAAAGCGTTTTACAGGCAATTAAGTACTTTTGAAGTGTAGTCACTGTTATAATGTAGGGGAGCACAGCAAGGTCCCACAAACAGCAATGAGATTAATGGCCAGAACTCTCCTGCTCTTCTTTGAGGGCAGACGGAGCCTCGATTTAACGTCTCATCTGAAATACAGCACCTCGTACAGTGCAACACTCCCTCAGTGCTGCACAGAAGTGTCAGCCCAGATTAGGTGCTCAAGTCCTGGAGTGGATGTACAGAGCCCAGCATGGACAGCAAACTGAATCAGAAATACAGACACTATCCCAGATTTTGATTGTGAGCATTAATGTAACTCTATTACATGGTCAGACTCATTTCGTTTTTTATTGAATGGTGCTAAATTTAGAAAGGATTGATAAAATGGGCCCATGGTGAAGGGTTTTAAATACCGGGAGAGACAAGTCAAATGTCAAAGAGTTAGTAGTAACAATAGAACTTTTTTCAGGTCACACTTTTTTACTGTTACACAATGAAATGGATTTATGGAATAAGTTATGAGGGAAGGCCATTGAATCAGATAGTAAAAGGTTCAAGGGAATTAGAGGGGTTTCTGGAAAAAAAGGAATTGAAATTTTTATCAAAGAAGGGTTAGATAAAGATGCAAGTCTTCAGGATGTCGTCAATAATTTCAACGCTCTCATGAGCACAAGAAATACAGAGTGTCAGTGGAATGCACCATCGCCTGGACATATCTTGAAAAGCAGAAAGATTTTGATGGCATGATGTCACATAAAATCTTTTGTTGCTGCCCCCCAACCATAAAGTTATTGAAATTGCAAGAAAACAGATCAGTCACTAGCCAGTTGAGGACATTCTTAAGTCAGCTGCTTAGTAACAATGGGAGCAAACATTCTGAACAGGTTCAGGAGTGAATACTGACAACTACATTTCCTCACACTAGGACTGGGTCCCAGTAGTTTCCTACCTGTCACTGCAGTGTGTGCAGCAGCCTCTAGCTCGGCTTGTGTCACTATCTGCTGGTCAGTGATTGGCACGTATTGGATCTGTCCATCATGGCTCACTGTGATCTTAGTAAAGTAACACAACATCAAGAGATTGACAGCAACAAACATTTACTATAGAGAGGTCAAGTATCTGAAGAGACTGGTCATTACAATACTGAAACGTTTTAAATAAAATATTCAATGGGGATAGTGGCAATTTCACACTTCATCCAATGGATTTTGTAGATTTAAAAATCAAAACTGCAAATGAAAGGAATTGTATGCCATAAAATGTGGCCTATATACTGGAATGTGTACCCAGTATTGTCACCAAATTCTCATTTTTAAAGCAGCTTTTTTGGGGTGGAATTATTTGTAAAGGAAAATATAGATGACTACAGCCAAATGCAGTATAATTGCGAAATAACAACAGAAAATGCTGGAAATACTCAGCAGGCCAGGCAGCATCCGTGCTTAGTTTAGTTAAGCAGGGATGGTTCAAGAACTCTTTTTTAAAAGAATTAATCAAGTACTGCCACCTCCCCCCCTTAAAAAAGGATTGTGCACACAGTACCTTGAAATCAAATGGCTTTAGTGTCTTTAATGACAACATGCAACTCAAACATGATGAAGTAACTCACCAGTAGCTAAGAGACTGCCAAGATTTTGTTTGCAAGCATGCTAGGATACTTACATTTATCTCCATAGTAACAGTGCCTTTCAAGTACCTCTCCTTCTCAAGCAAGAGTTACTCACAAGTAGCTGCTTAAATGTGTACCCATGGGACAGCCCTGGCCCGCAGTGCACCGACAAACTGTGACATTAAGTGGATATGATGGAGGTGCACCGTGCTCACCATCATTCCTCACACATCTGGAAGGTCCAGAGATGCAAGCTAAAAACTTTAAGGTCCTAGCTCAATTCTTAGCGTCTTCTAGTTTAGCACAGCTGAGGTTTTATAACCATGGTTATGGAGGGAGAAAAGTTCCCATTTCTGATCACTATCCAGTAGGGCTGTCAATTAATTGTAGTTAATTTCTGAGATTAGTGCGTTAATTTTTTTGGCGATCAATGTTTTTAATGCGCGTTAATCACAGAAGTTACACTGGATCAGCCGTCGCGGTAACTGGAGTAATTGGTATGGGCATTGGTTAGAGAGCCAGGGAGATACTGTTCTGTAACATGGCCCTCGACAATAGGGAATGCATTTTCTTGCTGCCAAGAGTGAGAACTGATGACCAGTCTAGACAACTCCCAGATTTAACTTCATCAAGTTATCTATTTATTTTTGAAAAGCTCCATTTCTAAATGTAGTCACATCTCACTGGAGAAGAACTGTACCTGTTGTCCCTCTATGACCTGGTGTATCTGTGGATCTGATTCATACTGTATGTGGTGGATTTGACCATCCTGGACCTGCGGAGAGCATCAGTAAATTAATGAGGTACAATATTAGCTGGAAATAATAAAACATTAACAACTTGCATTTATATATAGCGCCTTTAACGTAGTAAAACGTCGCAAGGCACTTCACAGGAGTGTTATCAAACAAAATTTGACACCGAGCCACATAAGGAGATATTAGAACAGGTGACCAAAAGCTTGGTCAAAGAGGTAGGTTTTAAGGAGCGTCTTAAAGGAGGTGAGAGTGAATTCTAGAATCAGCTGCTAGTACTTACAGGGGGCCGGCAAGGGGGGGGGGGGGGGGGAATGTTAAACACACACACACAAAAAACTGTGAAAAAAGAATAAAGTTCCATTTATATAAAGCCTTTCACAACCTCAAAGTGCTTCACAGCCAATGAATTACTTTTGAAGTGTAGCCATTGTTATTTTGTAGGCAATGTGGCAACTGATTTGCACGCAGCAAGTCCTACATATGGCAAATGAGATTAATGATCAGTTAATCCAAGTCTTTTTTGTGATGTTAATTGAGGGATGATAGCTGGTCAGGATACGGGGCAAATTCCCTGCACCACTTCAAATTGTGCCATGGGTTCTTTTATTATCTGACTATCTGAACAGTCAGATGGGGCCTTAATTTAACGTCTTATCTGAAACATGGCACCTCTAATAACGGAGCGCTCCCTCAGTGCCGCACTGAAGCATCATCTTAAAGTACAAGTATACGCCTGTCCCATTGCTCCATGCCATAGCATTTTGCCATTTTTTGCTGTATGTCTGTTCTTAACGATCTTCCAGTGCATATCACAGTAAACTGGCACCTACCTGAATGTGGTGACCTTCAGGGACGACTACATACTCTTGTGGAACAAGGTGTGGTACACCTTCCTGCGAAATTATGTATTGCACCTTCAGGGAAGAAGAGAATGTCACAAGGTTTAGAAATAGAACACAAATCTATGAAAACAAACTGTGTCCAGTTATCTCTGTGAAATGCAAGACCTACCTGAACCATTAATGAATGCAACATTTTACTTTGAACCCAAATTTTAAGCCCACTTTCTAAACTGTATAGAAGGTATACAGCACAAGATAGCTCGAGATGATGCTGATCTGCGACCACCCCTATCCCTGCTTTGAGAATCTCAATTCCATCACAGATCTCTTGTAAATGAACAATACTTCAAGGAGCATTTAATCCAACTGAAATATTTCAAGATACGGTGCTAAGGTCTTCCCTTCCACAGTCAGTTTACACAAGGTTGAGTAGGGGTTATTTTTACTATTAATTGCCAGGCAAAAAAAAAAACAGGTGCTAGCGAATCGGAAACCTGTTTTACACCTCAAGATTTTCTTTTCCATTGACTTCTGGTCCATAAGCTGCCCCACTATGTCGTGCACAAAAGCAGAACTTGGCAAACCTCCCTCCAATTTTTCCTTTCCACACCTGTGCAGAGATCTCCAGGTTCGACTCAGCACCGTCCCAGAACACAGATCAGCAATTCAACAGATAAGGAATCTCAAGTCTTAACTTGCTGCTGCCCTCAGATATTTGCTATGTGTTCAACATCAAGGACCACTCCTGTAAGTGAGCGTGCAAATCGAAGTGTGGCCTTATATGCACAGTATTGGGTGAAATGGTTTCCCAGGCTACTCTTGGCACTGTAATTTGCTCACTGGAAATTAGATGAGCTCTCTCATGTGCTCATAGTTTTTGGATAACAGAAGTTCATTCAGGAAGATAGCCAAGAGTTTATGATAAACTCTTTTGATCTCTGTGAATCGGGGAAGGTGGTAAAAAAAGATCAGGACACAGACACCAGATCAGGCAGCAGCAGGCTACAAGTGTAGAACCTGTGTGTGTTCAGGGAAAGTTGGTGGTTTTACATTAAGGGCCCACCGAAGTGTTCTTGATTTTTGTAGCAGCATGCGAACAGAAGTTGAACTGACTGTGCCAAGTGACTTTCAGTGTACTTGCTGTTCTGTACATTTTAACTACCGTGCAATAAAGTAGCTTACAAACCGAACAACGCCTCGCCTAGTGTTTAATCTCTCCAAAGGTGGACCGAGTTAAGTACATGTGCTTAAGTACATGTGCTTAAACCACAGAGATCTGTTCCAGATCACTAAGGAGTTTCATTGTCAGACTCCCAGGTTCTGCTATCACGTCAGCAGACACTGGACAGTGGGAGACAACTTCAGTAGAGAAGTAGGCAATCATGCCGCTCAAGGGAACGACTGACGTCACTGCATCGGAGCAGATATCTGCGGCAGATCCAAATGAGTAACAGTCCGTAATGCAAAACGTACACACCAGGTTGAGCCCACCCGATGGAGCAGTCACGATACAATAGGAAGAACTGAACTGCCCAAAAGCACAGAGCTGTCAATCAACATGACACTTGGCTGGCTGAAATAACTGACGCACTCGCGTCCCCTGCAAATTGGCTCTATCGCTAAACAGGTTCTCAATGACATCTTCCTTGACTGAGTGAGCATCAAAGACCATTAATACCATTTGATGATATCTGCATATCAACACCTAACTTTTCAGAGCCCTTTGTTGCATCGTGTGGACCAGCCAGATTTCACAGCAGTTGAGTATGGCACTTGAAGCTACCTCTAAAATCCAGCCCAACACGTGAATATGGATTCTCAGAGGAGCCAAGTCTGCAGTGATCAATTAAAAATAGTACCCTCACAAGCCTCAATAATAAACAGTATATAGTATAATCGTTCCTATGACATTAAATAGAACAGATTTCAGATTTGCCATCCCGCATCCTCACTCCATGGAGCTTCAGCTACACCACTCAAATCAATTCCATTAAAATGCTAACACACTGTATTTGACAAAGTAAATTATAGGTACACATATTTTATATGCAAAGTACGAATCTTGTTACTGGTCAGTATTGTTGCACTGTTTACATACCAAAGTTTAGGGACCCCTTTAAGTGTGCACGGAGTACTGCTGGAGTTTAACTGACTAAAATTGGACAGTTACCAGGCGGAGGTGGGGAAAGTATATATAAAAAGTAACGAATAGTAAGCTACTCAAATGTTACCTGGTTATCTGCTGTAACTAAATGTTGAACGGTCTGTCCGTCAGATGTTATGTGTTGGATGTACGTCGTCTCATCCTGAATTTGGGGGGGGGGGGGGGGGGGGGAGGAGAAAGGAAAGATGAAAAAAAATGTCAATCTCGGTAGAAAATAAGGCACAAGAACTGAAAAGCAGTTTGAAGAAGAGACTGGAATTATTACAGACCACTCACTTAAGTTTCAGGGTAGTAAACATAGCGTGCCACCTACCTGGTCAGAAATGGACTGCTCCTGGGCGACTATGATGTGGTCCTGGGTCAATGCCTGGAATCGGTCGGGTGAAATAACAGTCTCGTCTGTCTGTAGAGCTGCACAGCGGATACAAACAAACAGTTTTCTCCAGTCAGCAGAGGACTCTCAGATTCAGATATTAGTCCTTTTATAAAGAATATCCGAGCTTCTAAAACCGAAATATAAAATGGCAGAGCAGCATCTGGAAGAGAGCACGCAGGCTCGCGGATGGCCCAGCAAGTTTACACAGCGAGTAACTGCGCTAGATAGAGCAACAAGATGCCACGCTCAATCCTGTGCACGAGGTAGCTGACCTCAGCCACGACTCTTTCAGGGGTTCTACAATTGGCCGCAGCATCCTTAGATTAGGAACGAGGGGGGAAACCCCGCGGCACCCCCCAACAGGGTTTCCACTTCTGATCTCCCCCTGAAAAATGAGCCCATGAGATGAACATAGGATTAGGCGCTACTGTGATGCCAACCACAATCAAATAAAAGGTCACTTGCATAAGGTGCCAGAGGGTACCATATCTCAAGCATGAGAATCAAGGGATATGGGGATAGGGTGGGAAGATGATCAGCCATGATCTTATTGAATGGCAGAACAGGCTCGAGGGGCTGTATGGCCTACTCCTGCTCCTATTTCTTATGCTCTTATGGAGTCAAAGGGCAGGGGAGCAAAGTGGTGAGAAAAAGAAACCTGTAGAAATTATTGTTTTAAAACAGATTTCTGTTGCTCACATGAGTAGTAATGAATTTAGTCTTATGGTTATAATCATTTTATTCTTTAACTTCAGCATAAAAAGCAATTCACAAGCAGAGTATAGTCACAGATAGACACGTAAACATGGCATGGGTCCCTCTTCGTGCTGCTTGAACAAAGGAAAGCGCTTATATTTAAACATTATTCTGTTTATCAAAGTGGAAGTAGCCTTGCCTTACTTAGTAGTCTCCAGTCAAAAGCACCGTCCTTCAGCTGATGCACACAAATTTACATTTCTCATACATCAACATTCGGTAGTGAAATCTGTACCTCACTCTCTCTCTCTCTCTAATGATGCCAACCACATTTTTCCCCCTATATTAAATGAACTAAACATGAACACCTTTCAGAAGCTGAATTAACCGAGTTCCATATGCCAACACAGGTGGGTATCCATCAGCACTGATGGGTACCCACCTGAAGCATTAACCTGCATTCAGATGCTGACAGATCTCTAGAGCTTTTCCAGCATTTTTATCCCAGTTACGGAGTCTGTCCCAGATTGTGGTTTGTAACTAGTTAGCCTACCCATAGGAGAGAATATTAACATTGAAGCCTTGTTTGGGCCACATTGGAGCAGGCCAAACCTTTCCTGGTAGCTGCCATTGCAACACTGTAGCACTCTAACCATTCAGTCTGGAACCAAAGACAGTTCTTTCTCCCTCACCCACCTCAGTCTTTCTCCAGAATAATAGAAATAAAGAAAAGGTTGGCACCAAACTCCTGTGCCACCAAGTGTGCATCTTCAGTAAAACACTAAACAGAAGAATTTTTTTTCGTGTTACACTAGACACTGGCAGTTAGAGTGTTGCGCCAATTTAATTCAAGCTTGTGTGAACAGGGCACAAAATAGAGGTATTAAGAGTTGTTTTCAAGCATCATCTCACATCTAAAGTAGCTTCACATACAATGACTTGTTCTGAAATGATGTGCAGAAAATGGTTACCATAACAAGAGCCCACAGACGGCAGCGAGGTGAATGAACAGTTAAATCCGATTTTGGTGGAGCAATATTATCAGGTGCACAGGCATCACAAAGTATTTATTGTGTGGCATCACAGATCTGTGGTGGCTTTCATCTTCTCAAAGTAGATCAGCGCGAGAAGTGTATTATCTACTGTATATCTTTCATTACAACAGGGCAAATAAGTTACCGTACCCAGCTGATTGATAAAAAAGAAAAATCTTGGAGCTGGTTAAAATAGAAGGGGGAAAAAAACATTGACCTAACAAATTCCTTCATGATGCAAAATCCGCTGCCTCATTTTCAGTTATCAGGTTGCATTAGGGAATAATATGAATGTGCCTCACTAACCCAGTTGGTTGAGGACTTGAATCTATTATACTTGGGGGAAAAAAAATTGGCACAAAGATGTACGGGCAAAAATACTGAAAGTAGCTTCTGGAAGAAATTTTATATTGCAATAAACAACAGTGGTTTGTACATTTCAACCAAAGTGGCCTGTACTCTCGAGCAACTTCTGGTATAATTGTGACCCTGATCTTGTATTGGAGTCTGTCTGTGCATTAATTAAAAAAAAACACATCTGATCTTTCTGGTTCAATCATTATAGCATATCGATTTTAGAAACCAGAAATATCACATTCTTAAAATAGCATGTTACTCGGAACCGTGAGCGATGGCGACATCACTGGGGATGAGATGGCTCAGAAGAGCTACTGAGCTCGACAGCTAAAGTCAATCCTTTATTCAGGATACTTCGGTTAATTTCATTCATACCATTAGGCTCAGTGAGGCCACTGATCCCGTTTCCCAACACTTAATGTGCAAGCAAAAATACTTAAGATAGTTCTGTTAGCTAATTTCTGAAAAGGAGACTGCCAGGAATGGCAGGTGCTTTGCAACTTACCGATCGCTTCGTCATCACTGTTCAGAATGATGTGCTGCTGCCGGGGCTTCTTCTGCTGATAGTCAAAACTGTGCAGTCGCTCAATGTGGAACTTCAGGTGGCCATTTCGATTAAACCTTTATTTTTTAAAAAAGACAGAAATCACGAGATGATGATTTTTCTTTAATTGAAGACAAATTTTTGAGGGAATTATAAAGTAGCATTTAACCAATCCTTCCTATGCAACAGCTGGATTTGATTACTACTTAGCCCCTTTTTTCAGCTTTTCTTTGTAAAAAGACAGACTCCAATTTAGGAGGATTTGCAAGTCAATACGTTGCAAGAACCATTGTGGTTTAGTAATCAACCTACTGCTTAGATTTACAGAATGTGGCTAAATCCAAGAGAAAGTAATGAATAATTTGGCACCAAAAATTACACCATTAAAATTCACAATGGATTTGGTCAAAAAAAAAAATAATTTCTCACCTTTACATTCAGGGTTAAAATAACAGATGGCAAATGAGTTCTGGGCAAAGAACTATCAGGCAGTTATGTTTTGAACACTTATAAACTGCATCTTAATTTTTCAACATACAGTTGGATAGAGTTTCATACTTTTAAAATGATTAAAAATGAAAAAACAGGAGACAAATGCATTTTAATGACCACTGCATAACTGCAATATTGCCACTGTCCTGCAGGGGGCAATGCTTCAGATAGCATTGCTCTCAATGTGACGGGTAGTGGAAGCATGGAGCTCACAAGGCACTGCATAAAATCCAAGTGTTGAGGTGGTTTTAGCAAGGAATTCCACACATTTAGCACAAATAGAATTTTCCAGCACTTTTGCCTTTCCCAATGAGTCCCATGAGCATTTACAAAAATAATGAATTTAACTGGTGGTGCAATGGAACATCAACATCCAGAGGCTTGGAGCACATGGACACAGGTACAATCCCTGGGCTGCTGACTTCCTGATAGCAGTCTGATCACAGAGAGAAATACCAAGCAGCAGCTGGCTATCTACTCCCAGGGGATGGAATGGGAACGGCTGTTGGGAAAAGAGAGAAAAGAGGGAGAAAAAAAATAAATATCAGTGGGCAAGCTGTGGTCTTGTTGTTGGTAAATGACAATACTGATGCAAGCCTAGGTGCATATTCCCTCCACTATCTTGGTACATTACCAACAGAGCTCAGGGCAAGGCAAGGAAGAAAGCCTTTTTCCAAAAAAAAAAGGGTATGAATCCTTAGAAAACAACAGAAGTTAATTGTTTTTAGCACAAATGTATTCCCTGCGGCATTGTTCACAGTACTGATACGGTGAACTTCTGTAGATATGCTTGATCACTCTGACCAGTAACTGTGAGGTGCTATACTTCGAATGGAGAAAAGCTGGGTGATGTGGACAAGAGCACAAGACTGGTAACCTCCAGATTGTTTCCCGTGGCACACACTGGGCAGGTTAAGGAGAGGGCGTTTAGGAAGAGCAGGTTAAGGAGAGGGCGTTTAGGAAGAGCAATGTGTAGCTCGTGCAGAAGGGAAGGGTTCCTATTCTTGGGACACTGAAGTGTGTTCTGGAACAAGGAATGGCCTTCACTTGAGCCGGTCACCCCAACATCCTTACCGAGGGCAAGTGGAGCACTGGGGGAGGATTTAAACTAATAAGGCAAAGGGTGGGGGGAGAGAGTGACAAAAGTCTAAGTTTGAGATTAGAGAGACAGCAGAATAAATAAACTTGTTGCAATAGTTGCAGCTGAAATAAATAATGAGAAAATATTACCAGAGAAGAAAAAGAGGCTTTGAGGTAGAAGATTTTTAAAAAACCACACTGTTGCAGAAAGGGCAAGGGGTTTCAAAAAATTAAATGAGAAAACAAGGAAAAATAATTGATCAATATTCCAAAAAAAAATTGGTTTCAGGATTGAGTAAGGATGTCCTATTAGATTCCATTAGACAGAATCCATATTGATTGAGTTAAGAAAGAGTAGGAGTTAAGGGCAGTTTCTCAGAGTGGTTGGAAGTGGGTAGCGGTGTCCCACAGGGTTCTATCGGTGTCCAATGATTGGGATACAAGACTCAAAAGGAGTGGTGTCTAAAGTTGCAGACAAAATAGGCATTGTAAATAATTCTGGAGGACCAAAGGGAGCTGCAAAGGGATAGGATTTGGATGGCAGAATGGGCAAAGAAAGTGCCAGATGGAATTCAATGTCAGTAATGAGATTTTGATTTTTTTAAATTACACTTTGAGTGGGGGAAAAAAGTTGGGTGAAGTGGAATAGCAGAGAGATTTGGAGGCTTCACATTCACAAAACATTAAAAAGCAGCATCTGAAGTGGATAAGGCCATAAAAAGCTAATGGAATACAGTACTAGGTTTTATTTCAAGGAGGTATAGAATATAAAAGTTAGTGAATTTATATAAAACTTTAGTAAGACCACAGTTGGAGTACTGTGCGCAGTTTGGGCTCCACATTGTAGGAAGGATGTTGAGGCAATAAAAGAATAGAGCACAGATTCACTCAGATGCTGCCTAGCATGAGGAAATACAAATAAACTTAAAATTGTGGCTGTTTTCATTACAACACAGGTGATTATGGGGTGATTTGATAGACGTGTTTAAAATTATGAAGGGATGGGACAAAATATATTTTAAAAAACTTTCCAGTGATTGAAGCGTCTAGAACGAGGGGACATAGATATAAGATTACAGACTTTACAGCCCAACTGGCCTATGCCAGTGTTTATGCTCCACAAGAGCAGGAGAAACATTTGGGTGTTTTTTTTTTACACAAAGGGTAAAGCTGTAGAATGCACTACCAGAACTTTTATATTCTATACCCCTTAAAATAAAACCTAGTAATCCATTAGCTTTTTTCACTTCAGGTGCTGCGAATGTGAAGAAATACTGATTGAAGCAGGAGTGTCTCAATATTGATCAATAGGTTAGATAGGTAATTAAAGGAAAGGGGAATAAAGGGATATGGAAACAGAGCAGGCACAGGGATTAGGTCTACTGCATATCAGAATCATAGAATGGTCACAGCACGGAAGGTGGCCATTCGGCCCGTGCTGATTCTCTAAGAGCACCTCAGCTAGTCCTGCTCCCCCGCCCTTGCCCCGTAGCCCTGCAATTTTTTTTTTCTTTCCAGGTACTTATCAAATTCCTTTTTGAAAGCTGTGATTGAGTCTGCCTCCACCACCCTTTCAGGCAGTGCATTCAAGATCATAACCATTTGCTGAGTAAAAAGTTTTTTTTTTTGTCTTTGGTTCATTTGCCAATCACCTTAAATCTGTGTCCTCTGGTTCTCGACCCCTCTGTCAATGGGAACAGTTTCTCTCTATCTACTCTTTCTAGACCCCTCATGATTTTGAACACCTCTATCAAATCTCCTCTCAATCTTCTCTGCTCTAAGGGGGAACAACCCCAGCTTCTCCAGTCTATCAACGTAACTGAAGTCCCTCATTCCTGGAATCATTCTCGTAAATCTTTTCTGCACCCTCTCTAAGGGCTTCACGTCCTTCCTAAAGTGCGGTGCCCAGAATTGGACACAATACTCCAGTTGAGGCCGAACCAGTGTTTTATACTGGTTCATCATAATTTCCACGCTTTTGTACTCTATACCTCTATTCATGAAGGCCAGGATCCCGTAAGCTTGTTTTAAACTGCTTTCTCAACCTGCCCTGCCACCTTCAACAATTTGTGCGCATATACCCCTAGGTCTCTCTGTTCACCCCCTTTAGGATTGTATCATTTAGTTTATACATCCACTCCTCATTCTTTCCACCAAAATATATCACTTCGCATTTTTCTGTGTTAAATTTCATCTGCCATGTGTCCGTCCATTCCACCAGCCTGTCTATGTCCTCTTGAAGTCTATCACTATCCTTCTCACTGTTCACTCTACTTCCAAGTTTGGTATCAGCTGAAAATTTTTAAATTGTGCCCTGTACATCCAAGTCATTAATATATATTAAGAAAAGCAGTGGTCCTAGTACCGACCCCTGGGGAACACCACTGTATGTAGAGGTACGGACTGGTTGGGCCAAACGGCCTGTTTTCAGATTGCAATATCCATGTAGTTTTATCACTAGCAAAAGTTATTTATATTATGTACAATACATGTGGTATATAGTCCAAATATGCCTTAGTCTAGTAAACAAGTAAATCAATCTTTGTTCTCAACTCATCCTAGCCACGCCTCTCCGTATTGCCTCGGAGATTTAGGCCTCCGTACTTCGGTTTGCTTGTAAATCATAATCTCAGGGTTGTAGAGGTCCCAGTAAGTCTACATCAGCCTCTTGATAAAATCAAGTTCCAGGCTTGTCCAAGCTCATTCTGCCATTTTATACTGAGGAGCTGAGCAAAATGCACATTATAATAAAGGCCGCTTACTACGAATAGCCTTCCCTGAAGTCTAGACCAAGATTTATAGCAGCTGATTGCAGTGTTATAAATGAGGCATACGAGAGAAACCTAATCATTGATTTTAACTTCCTGGTCACTAAAGGTTGGGAAGGGGAAGAGGGAGGGAAGGTAGGAAGATCATAACATATGTGCAATTAAATCTTTGACAGTTGTGTGAAGCCTAGTGGGTGAAAGATTTACCTCTGTCCACAAATATCGCAGCCAAAAGGCTTCTCATTCGTGTGAGTCAGCAGGTGTCGCCGAAGATCCTTCTTGTTCTTGGATGCAAAACTACACTGGTTACATTTGTGAGGTCTCAGGTTAGAATGCTGCAGCATATGATTCTGAAGACAAGACAGATCCTTACATTACCAAGGGACACAATCAGACTAAAAATCAGTTTACACAGTTATAGAATCCCATCATAAGCACGTTACCCAAGAACATGCACAGTACTTTTGGCAAGCCCTAGACACCATATCGAAGTGAGTGTGAGGGAGTGTGGGCAAAAGACAAATGGGAGTGAAAAACACAGGGTGCATGTCCTACGCCACAGTGCATTGGTGCACCAGTGTACAGTGCTACCACTCTGCCTCTGATGAAGTCTACCTAATTAAAGGTCTGAAGTCTACAGTCGTGGGCACGTCAAGCACGCGGAGGTATAATTACTAGCTCATGTAATAGCGAAAGGGACCAAATTCCGAATGAGTGAAAATCTGAGAAACTTGTAAAGTCAGGCAAAAAAGTAAAAACAGCAAAGTGCTGATTGGGCCCCCAGCTTTCAGCTGGCTGATAAATGGACTCAAGATCCAAGTGTTGAGACACTGAAAGTGGTCTGGAAATAAGGAATACTTACTCGGACTTCCGGCCACGTATTGGCTGCAAAGTTACAATCAAGACACTTGAAGCCCTGCTCCCCTGCATGTGCTCTCTTGTGACTCTCCATCTCTGCTCGGCCGTGGAATGATGCAGTACATATTTTACAGGAAAACTTCTTCATTGATGACTGCAGGCTTGAATCAACTGGCGGAGATGTGATGTTGCCAGCGAACTGGGAAAGTAGGAAAAAAAAAAATTTAGATTTTTTTTAAACTTTCCCCTTTTGAAGGGGGAAGGAACCCAGGGTTGGGTGGTTCTGGATCACCTCCCAGGCTGGTCTGAAGTCACTGGCCTGCAATGCAATGAATGGAGCCACACTCGAGATACAAACAGCTTCTCTGCAATCGTGAGTCATTGGAGCAACACGACTGATGTAGCAGATCGCCGCTGTGGCAAAAAATGTGATGTTTTGAAAAAAAAAAATTGGTCAAGGAATATTTTTCTAAGGGTGTACAAAAATTTAACAAAAAAGTACTCACTCCCTTCAAGCTTTCCTCCCATTTATTCAGTTATCTTCATGTGGTCCCCCAAATGGTAAGCTGCAAGTGGCTACTTGGCCATGACCATCACCACTTACAGCTGGGAGTTCAGCCACCAGGGGTACTCATCACTAGACAAGTGAATCTTAGCTAGATGATATTACCCATGACTTGAACTCAAACTACAAGAACGTAAAATCAGTGTCTCACCAGGTAATCGAATGGCCTGCTTAAACCTTTAATGCTAGTTGGCAGCTGTAGGGCAAGAGGAATGAAGTGCTGGTCAAGGATGGTTTAACCGGAAATAACAACAGAAAATGCTGGAAATACTCAGCAGGCCAGGCAGCATCCGTGGAGAGAGAAACAGAGTTAACATTTCAGGTCTGGGACCCTTCATCAGAACTGGAAAAAGCTGGAGATGTAACAGATATTAAGCAGGTGCAGAGACAGGGGGGGGGTTAGGAGGGGGGGAAGGAATTGAAAGAACATCCTGTACTTTTGTAAGAGGCAGGAAAGATAAAATGTTGCAAATGGGAATGGCAAAAATCATACTGCATGAAAAATGGGGGCAGGGATAATTATCTGAAATTGTTGAACTCAAATGCTGAGTCCGGCAGGCTGCAAAGTGCCTAATCGAAAGATGAGGAGCTGTTCCTCGAGCTTACGTTGAGCTTCATTGGAACAATGCAATAGCCCGAGGACAGAGAGATCAGAGTGGGAGTGAAGCGGTGAATTAAAGTGACAGGCGACCGGAAGCTCAGGGTCACCCTTACGGACTGAACGGAGGTGTTCCGCAAAGCGGTCGCCCAATCTGCGTTTGGTCTCCCCAATGTAGAGGAGACTGCATCGTGAGCAGCGAATACAGTATATTAAATTGCAAGAAGTACAAGTAAATCGCTGTTTCACCTGGAAGGGGTGTTTGGGGCCCTGGACAATGGGAAGGGAGGAGGTAAAAGGGCATGTGTTGCATCTCCTGCGCTTGCACGGGAAGGTGCCAGGTGAAGGAGAAGGGTTGTTGGGGGTGATTGAGGAGTGGACCAGGGTGTCGCGGAGGGAGCGGTCCCTTCGGAATGCTGAAAGGGGAGGTGAGGGGAAGATGTGTTTGGTGATGGGATCACGTTGGAGGTGGCGGAAATGACGGAGGATGATCCGTTGAATGTGGAGGCTGGTGGGGTGAAAGGTGAGAACAAGGGGAACCCTATCGTGGTTCTGGTAGGGAGGGGCAGGGGTGAGAGCAGAAGTGCGGGAAATAGAACGGACACGGTCAAGGGCCGTGTCAACCACAGTAGAGGGGAATCCTCGGTTGAGGAAAAAGGAAGACATGTCGGAAGCACCAGTATGGAAGGTGGCATCATCAGAGCAGACGCGGCGGAGACGGAGAAACTGGAAGAATGGAATAGAGTCCTTACAGGAAGCGGGGTGGGAGGAAGTGTAGTCCAGGTAGCTGTGGGAGTCGGTGGGCTTGTGGATGTTTGTTGAAAGCCGATCGCCAGAAATGGAGACGGAGAAGTCAAGGAAGGGAAGAGTCGGGTCGGAGATGGACCATGTGAAGGTGAGGGAAGGGTGGAAATTGGAAGTAAAGTGAATGAACTTATCTAGTTCAGGGCGAGAGCAGGAAACAGCACCAATACAGTCATCGATGTACTGGAAAAAAGAGGTGAGGGAGGGGACCCGAGTAGGACTGGAACAAAGAATGTTCCACATATCCCATGAACAGGCAGGCATAGCTAGGGCCCATGCGGGTTTCCATAGCAACACCTTTAATTTAGAGGAAGCGAGTGGCGTCAAAGGAGAAGTTGTTCAATGTGAGAACAAGTTCAGCCAGGCGGAGGAGGGTAGTAGTGGATGGGGACTGGTTGGGCCTCTGTTCAAGGAAGAAACGGAGCGCCCGAAGGCTGTCCTGGTGGGGGATGGAGGTGTAGAGGGAGGTGGACACGGCCCTTGACCGTGTCCGTTCTATTTCCCGCACTTCTGCTCTCACCCCTGCCCCTCCCTACCAGAACCACGATAGGGTTCCCCTTGTCCTCCCCTTTCACCCCACCAGCCTCCACATTCAACGGATCATCCTCCGCCATTTCCGCCACCTCCAACGTGATCCCACCACCAAACACATCTTCCCCTCACCTCCCCTTTCAGCATTCCGAAGGGACCGCTCCCTCCGCGACACCCTGGTCCACTCCTCAATCACCCCCAACAACCCTTCTCCTTCACCTGGCACCTTCCCGTGCAAGCGCAGGAGATGCAACACATGCCCTTTTACCTCCTCCCTTCCCACTGTCCAGGGCCCCAAACACCCCTTCCAGGTGAAACAGCGATTTACTTGTACTTCTTGCAATTTAATATACTGTATTCGCTGCTCACGATGCGGTCTCCTCTACATTGGGGAGACCAAACGCAGATTGGGCGACCGCTTTGCGGAACACCTCCGTTCAGTCCGTAAGGGTGACCCTGAGCTTCCGGTCGCCTGTCACTTTAATTCTCCACTTCACTTCCATTCTGATCTCTCTGTCCTCGGGCTATTGCATTGTTCTAATGAAGCTCAACGTAAGCTCGAGGAACAGCACCTCATCTTTTGATTGGGCACTTTGCAGCCTGCCGGACTCAGCATTTGAGTTCAACAATTTCAGATAATTATCCCTGCCCCCATTTTTCATGCAGTATGATTTTTGCCATTCCCATTTGCAACATTTTATCTTTCCTGCCTCTTACAAAAGTACAGGATGTTCTTTCAATTCCTTCCTCCCCTCCTAACCAACCTACCCCCCCCCCCACCTGCTTAATATGTTACATCTCCAGCTTTTTCCAGTTCTGATGAAGAGTCCCAGACCTGAAATGTTAACTCTTTCTCTCTCCACGGATGCTGCCTGGCCTGCTGAGTGTTTCCAGCATTTCCTGTTGTTATTTCAGATTTCCAGCATCCGCAGTATTTTGCTATTATATGGTTTAACCGGATCCAGTTTTGAAAGGGGAAACCCTACCTGCATGCAACCAACGTGCACTGAGCTTTCTTTCAAACTTCAAACTAAAAGCCTTTGAGGTGGCAGAGCACATTGGAGCACCATTGCAAGGTGCCAGAGTCTGAAGATGGCAATGCTTGGCATGGTACAGTCACCAAAAGTGCATCAGGCATAAAAAGTACTGTGCTGCTACTTTTTGTCCTTTGACTCTATGATGATTTTGAATCCTTCAAACCAACACTCCTACAGTGGCAATGGAATCATTTGTCCTTTGGTGCCACAAAGTATTTTGGATAGAAATGACAATAGTGAATTTCCCATGGAGCTGCTCATGCTAAGTTGGAGGATATGCTGTCTTATAATAGCAGGTGTGTTATAACATGTAACTCAACATATTATACAAATATGGAAGGGAGTGCTTATGTCTCAATAGCCCCTTTCCAATGGGTGAAAGTGGCTGCCTCAAGAAAAGCTGGCTGTTGTGAACACAGCCATTTTCACCCGGTTCTGTCCCTTTTAGGTGCACAAAATGCACTCCCTTTGGGGCAAGGAAGAAGTGCTCTAAATAGCCACTAACGAGGTCAATTAGAAGCCAATTTCTGTTGCTGAGGGAAGACTGCCTCTAGATTGGCAGATGCTTGTAAATCCTAGCTCCTCTGAGAAACCAGCAGGAAATGACTACTTTCTTGCTCTGTACTATTTGTTTTAACATTACTCAGTTGGATTTTGTCGCTGTTTTATGATTATGATATTTGAGTCAATTAGGTGCAAAGATGACACATTTTGCACGATACTTTCAAGTGCGACACCTTGAGATATGACACACGATAGATGCCAGATTTATTTGTTCAATATATAAAGTACAAGTAGTACAGGTAAAAGAAGATTTTACCACATAGGCAGGTCTTGTTACCCTTCTGCCTGAATGCTCTAATCCAAAATCTGACCACAGCAACTATGGGCTCACTCACTGACTGGGTAAGTTAGAATCAGATATAATCAATATTTCCCAGTTAGGGAACTCTAATTAATGTTCCTTCACTATCTAGTGCCTTCCTCTAGAGGAATGACATTGAAGCTGGATGGCAGGGTAGATAACTATAAGCTTAACATGTCATTAGTGGGGTTTTTTTAAATTTCATTTTTGGGATGTGGGCGTTGCCGAGAAGATGGTGGTTGGGATTCTTCTTGAACCGCTGCAGTCCGTGTGGTATTCTCTGTAGAGGTTTGATACAACCGAGTGGCCTGCTAGGACACTTCAAAGGGCTGTTAGGAGTCAAGCACGTTGGTGTGGGACTGAAGTCACATATAGGCCAGACAGAGTAAGGACGGCAGATTTCCTTCCCTAAAGAACATCAGCAACCAGCTGGGTATTTATGACAGCTTCAAGGTCACTTTTACTGATACTAGCTTTTTATTTTTTATAATACTAAATTCAAATTCTCAAAACTGCCGTGGTGGGATTCCAACACTGGTTTTCTGGATTATTAGTCCAGTAACATAACCGATACAGTGCTGTACCCTGGTGACTCAGCCTCTGATTAAAACTGATGGAGAGGAGCATGCTGGGCCACATACCTCAATCTGCTGGAACTGGTTCCCCTGCATGTTTGCTGTCATGATGAAGCGACCATGGTGCTGTTTTAACTCATCATCGCTGACTACCACAGTGTGAACCACATCCCCACTGCCGTCTGAGCCACTGAGGAGGGAAGACACAGTAAACGCAAGCAGCTAAACAAGTTTACATTGATGCCTGCAGATGCACCACAGAATCATGCCATCACTATTATATTCAGGGCAATGGTTAAGATTGTGTGTTTTACACTCCCAAGTTTTGAAGTTGCATAGTGCAGGGGTGAAGCACGGCACTGAAGCATGAAAAATAAGAACTGGTAGGTTTATTTATTTAAAAAAGAAAAATTCACCACAGCATCCCAGTAGGCACTCCACATATATAGTGCAAGTGATGAGGAAAAGGTGCACACTTGTCACATTCAAGCCATGTTTTCCAATTCCACCCCTCTCCCTAAACTTGGGAGCGCAGCTATTCACTATTAGCTGAAAAAGCAGCTGGGTCAGTACGTGATATTGTTTCTCAATAAAGTCCTCATCATCACTTGTAATCAGAAATATTCAACAAAAAACACATAACAGAAATAGAGAGGAACCAAAACAAACCGTGCTGTAGTTAGCGGTTTGTAAACATCTAATTTTAAATGGACCGTTGAGTTGGGGATGCTCTTTTTAAAAGGAAGAATACAGTACTGAACCATCACATAATGGCTAAATGCTGTAAAGGGAATGCACACTACGACTGTCTCTTGGTCTTTCCTTGTTCCCTTTTATGCTGGTCAGAGGCAGACCAAGAGCAGACATACGTGCCAACAGAAGTGAGCTAAAGAACTCCGGGCAGCGCTCCGTGCCGCTGGAGAAAAGGTTTTACACAAACCAACTCACAAGCTGCCTCTGGTCTGAACAGCTAAAGGAAGAGACCAAAGATGGACCAAAAACCAGCAGTGCACAGATGATCCTTTTTAAAGATTACATAGCAATTTAACAAAATCTACAGGAAAAGGGGTAACCATGAAATCTCTTAAATGAGCCACCTTTGTGAAAGTATCCAACAAAACTTTTCCACCCCCCCATGTAAAGGGAGAAAGACAATGTAATTATGTACAATTGGCACGACGATCCATTTTGAAACAACGTGTACAGGTATTGTTGTGTCACATGTTTCAAATGAAACAAAGTTTGCCACTTTTATTTTAATATAAAAGAAATGCTTCCTTAAAAGCTCCCAGGGGACATTTACTGAACACATGGCCTAATCCAGTGATATGGAGGCCCAGCTACACAAGACAATTATTCCTGCAAGAAACGGAGTCACTGGCGAGCACTGTATTTGCATTCATGTTACCTGTAAACTGTGGTGGCGTGTTGTATCTCCTCACTTCCTGGGGTGACGATATTATACTCCGTCCCATTGGCGTAAGGGTTGATGGTGACCTGTGGGATTCCGGAGCTATCTATGGTTGTGGTATCGTACATTTCCTGGACCACAGTCTCGCCGTGTTCATCCACATGAAGCGTGACGATTTTGTGTTGCGGCGACATGGTCAACTGTTCCTCCTCATGGTTCGGAGATTCCTGGGAGGACTGATCTTGGACTGTACTGTCTGATTTCAGTACTGCTACCTGAGTAATGGCACAATAAACAAGAGACAAACCAAAAATTGCTATAAAAATACACCAGGGCTGCATGCCCACAGCTTTCACCCCAGAGCAACAGCGTAATGATTGTTTTCACCAGTGGTAAAAGATTTTGGGTCCAGTAATAGTCAGACCGCTCTTCTGATTTTGTGCTGATGGTAAGTTATGCTGGAGCTTCCCAGTGTACTCTGGGCAGGCAGTGATACAAAGGTGCTCCCCTCACCCTGGTGGAATTATTTTGAGGAAGAAAGCGCAGGCCTCATTCACCACCTGGAGAAAAATGTCCAAGAAACAGGCACCCATTTCAAAGAGTGTTCAAATCTGTCGGACTTCGGAATACCTGGCCCAAGGTCTATCTTCTAATAATTGTTTCCATCATTATTTATCACCGGCAGAACAAGGAAGGAGTGTGCACTGTAGAGTTATATTCTCCATGAGTAATGGCAGTAGAGAAACAGTACTCCAACCAGGTTAAGTTTAAATTAAAAATAAGCAGACTGCAGCAGGAGTTAGAGAAAGTGCAGTCTGAGAACACATCGACAAAGTGGTTGGAGTGAGCCTTCAATCTCCGTTCTAACCGAGCTGTTTTCTTACAGCTGATCCAAGCACAGCTATGAGCGGGTCCTGCTTCTGTCGTTCTGATGCACCAATACTCTGTAACCCCTCAGTCCGCGCTGTGATCTTAAAACTTTTACATAAAATTCCAACAACTCTGATACAAACAGTAACTCTCACCCACCACCAGCTAATGACTGCGTGGTTTCTAGATAATTCAATTGGGGAAAACAGATCAGCTGAATTATAAAGGATATCTTATCACAGAGCAGGATCTCAAAAAACGCTCGAAGGAAAACCTTGCTTTGGCTGAAGTGGCAGAAGCAGCAGGAAAGTGCCAAGGAAGAACATGCATATACAATCTCACTGGACAGCACTCAGTATCTCATCACACCATACCTAATACCACACATAGGGCTCGATTTTAACTCCGGTGCGGGGAATTGTCGGGTTCCCCGAATTTGGTGTTTCCCACACGAATCTAAATGGGTCTGTGAGATTGGTGCAATTTTCACTATTGGCCAATTGATTTCCAACGTGTGGGAAGCCTTGGCAATTGAGTATTTCCAGTCAGAAAGTCGCAGAATATGACGTCATCATTGCTGCTGCTTTTAGGGCCCACAGCAAGCCTTGCTCCTGCAGGCTTCCAAACTTCACCATTGAGATGGCACAGGAGCCTGCAGGAGCAACGGCCTGCGGGAGGCCAAGAGCTGCCCCCAAATTTGATGAGGCTTCACTCCAGGCATTGCTGGATGGTGCTAGGGCCCACAGGGAGGTCCTGTTCCCTTCTTCAGGGAGGGAGCGGCCTCCCAGCCAGACCAAGGCTGTGTGGCTACAGGTGGCAGGGGAAGTCAACTCCTTGGGGCTCACACAGCGCACCTGGATGCAGTGCAGAAAAAGATTCCATGACCTTCATCGCACTGGAAAAGTAAGTACTGTATGAAGTTTCCATCACCCTCAATCTGATCCCCATTGCTTTTCCTCACCAGCACTCAGCTTTAGCAATCTCTTCCTCCACATCCCACTTGACACTCACATCCATGCACCCTTACCCATTCCCTCTCTCTCTATGCTCACATTCACATAACTATTCCACCATGCAGCCCTCACACTCCCTCTCACTCTGATGCTTTGAACACAACTGACAACACACAGGGAGGGCCCTTGGTCTTGCAACCTCACTCCATCTTTGTCTCCTTCTAAGTATCTATGCTATGCAATCTCTACACTCACTCCTTCATTCTCACTCAACCTCCACTTGTCTCCCTCATTGCAGGAAAAGAGAGCTCACAATAAAAGGGAAAGAGCCAGGACAGGAGGAGGGCCACCATCATTAGCCCAGCTCATCCCCTGGGAGGAAGGCGTCCTGGAGATTGTCGGGGCCGACATAGATGCAGGAGTTGGGGAAGGAGAGACAGGTGCATCCCCGCAAGTTGGTGACAGAATAGTTTTCCATCTCTCTCATTGGCATTGCATGAGTCGCTGATAATGATTGTGAAGCTACATCATATGGACTTATGATCATCTGCAAAACGCAATGTGCATGTAACCTTGGCATCACATCTCTAACTTTTTCCTTGACTCCCCCACAGGACCATCGAGAGCCCCCGTCCCCACTGTGCAGGAGGAAGAGCCTGAGCAGCCGGACTCCTCAGAGGAATCTGCAACCTCTGAGGGCGCAGCGTCAGCAGAAATAAGCGCACCCAGCACCAGCGCAGACACTCACACCTCGGTGGGACCTTCGGGACATAGAGTAGAGTTGTCACCTGGTGTATCACAGCTCACAAGTGAGCATCAGCAGATTGTGGAGACAGGGACAGCAGTGGAGAGTCATCGTCGGAGGGCGCAGGACTCTGCCAGCTCGGCTCAGCTGCATGTCGACCCTCTGCCTCTGGGTCCATCCGTAAGATCAGAGGTGATGGAACTCCAGGCACAGATGCAGGAGTCTCTGGCAGGTTTTATCTCTAGGGTCGCTGCGAGTGTGGAGCCCATAGTGAACATGAGCAGAGCCTTTGTGGAGTCATTGGCGCATGAACGCATCAACATGGAAAGGATGGCTACCTACGTGGAAATGATTGCTGCCTCCGTGGTAAGGCTGGCTACGGTAGAGGAGAGGAGGGCTACGGCCATGGAGGAGGTTAGTCGCCAGGGTATGGAAAACATGGTGAGTGTTCAGAATAGAATGACATCTCTTGAGGAGCGATGGGCATCTACTGAACAGAGAAACCAGACCTTCATGCAAGTCCTTCCAAGTAGGACTGCCATTGCAGATACGGGATCCCATGGTCCCCCTGATGTGCAGCAAGGTGCTCTCCAGCCACTTGCAGGCACTGAGGGGGACCTGACCCATGAGAGGGAGGTTGGTGGCAGACCTCAAGGAAGTGGGGGCTCCTCTCCAAGCGCTCACACTTTCATGCCACTGCAGAGCCCTCGGTCAGAGCCCCGCCGGAGTTCATACCCAACTGAGATAGACGTCTCAACTCCTGCACAGCTGCAGGAGCAGCAGACTGCCGACGAGCCCTCACAGGCTCGCCACCCCAGAGGACGCCCGCCAAAGGTGTCGAGACAGGAGCAGCAGGAAAGTGAGCAAGGGGCCTCCACATCTGCTGAAGCCACAGGGGAACCACTACGTAGCAGCACGCGCAAGAGGAAAATAAAGCACAAACAGTCACAAGGGTAGTCGCTTGGGTGAAATGTTGTGTATTCTGTAAAAATGCCATCAGCTGCTTGTTTTGCATAAAAATTCTGATGGCAACTTCTGCACTTGTGGCGTGTGTCATTTCGCAAATGGGGCTGGAGGTCCTCTAATGCCAAGAAGGGAAGGAAAAAAAGGCCTCCCATGCTTCTGGTAGATGCCTCAGTTGAGGAAGCGCCGAGTGAGGCTGGCGAGAGGGGTTTCGCAGGAGGCAACACTGGAGAAGTGTGAGGGGCTCCAATCTTCCACAGGTGTGGTTAAGCCTGGTAAAAGTTGCCCCAGGCCTGAAACAACAAAGTCCTGCCACCTGCAAACGATGGCTGATCAAATCTCCTCTTTAATGGTTGACCTGCAGCTGATAGTCAGCAAGCCAATAGTGCTCACGCCAGGTTTCACAGGCGTGCTCCCCACCAGGCGTGTTTTACGCGGGAATAGGGTTAAACAAGCAAGGGCCTGTTAAAATGGGATTATAAAGGCCAATGAGTGCAATTTAAGGGCCCTAAAGACCAGTCCCGCCTGTTGCAGGCGGGACTGATTTGGGACCATCAGACACGCCTGGGTTAAAATGGCTAGGTGTCGGGAACCAGGCCGGGGGGGGGGGGGGTCCCGACCCCCAGGTTTTGCGATTTTAACCCCCCACACGCCTCAAAGCCCACTTGACAGCCGAGTTAAAATCGAGCCCATAGAATCAGCAACTGAAAGTAAACAAGTGGGCTCAACAAGAGAGCCTGGGTTGTAATCATGGATTGTAGGTATTCTACAAAGTATCTGATGCTACTATACACACTTTCACATGAAAAGCACATACATAATTTGTAAATGAAACTTCTCTAAATAAATTTAATACAGCTTTTCTGTAATTCATCTGTCAATACTGTTTGGTTAGGGACTGAATAACACACCGTCAAGCAGCAACAACCAAGCTTTTTGTCTTTGTGGCTCACTCTGGGTCGTAGTGTGGAGCCAAATATGGAATTTAAATCAGTGTTCCGTTACATCTCAAGTTATTGAGATGAACAGATCTTGGTGTTCTGATTTTTGATTTGTCTACCAGAGGTAACAGTTCTACCAAACAGCCAATTCTGAGCCTTCAGGCCCATGAAATTCAAAAAAGAGGACAAACAGCGGGTAAAAAGTAGAAGCACAAATAGAACAGAGTTGCCTGGGCTTTCTGAGCCAGATTGCCAAGGATCACAGTTAGCAATTAGTCCACAGACTATAGTTTGGACAACCCTGCTCTAAAGTGCAGACACTGCCAGAGTTTTGAGAGAGATCCAAATAAAATTCAAAACAAATAATAAATTCATATGTTCAGGAACAAACATGAACTATGTAATATTTTTCCTGAAAATATGAAGGAATTTATTATTTGTTTTAAATGACTGCATGGTCTCTAGATAATTTAATTGGGGAAATACACACTTCCCAAACGCACACATGATTTTGTTAAAAAGCTGAGGATTATTTCAAAGTTCTATACCTGTAATGAATTTGTGACGAGCTCCCTTGGCGTGCTCATATTCAGCAGGAGGTCCAGGGCATTTTGTGCTGCGATCTCCGAGGATTCACTTGCACCTGATAGGCAGAAGATCATATGCTTATTCATCACTCTGTATACAGTTAGTACGTTTTCTCCCAATGGGAGGACTGAGATTGGAAATTCATCAATGAATCACAGGCAGAAACCCATGTGCCACAAGACGCCGTGGGATTTGTGTGTAGATGCAGAAAGATGAGAGATTTGTATTGTTGAGTAAAGATGGCCAATTCTCAGTTTCTCAACTGGCCATATGCATCTCAACACCAGATCAGAGGCCTACAGGAATTTGGTGGAGCGAAGGCTCAATAGCTAAACCTTCTCCATCTAATAACTGGCTGCTTGTGTAATCATTATTTTAGAAAATGCCTGGCCAGCCTCCCATCTTGCACCCTCCCTAAACTTGAGCTCATCAAAACGCTGATGCCTTTTTTCTAATTTGCACCAAAACCCGTTCACCTGTCACCCCTGTGCATGCTGATATACCTTGGCTCTAGGGCCACTAATGCCTAGAGTTTAAAATTCTCATCCTCGCATTCAAATACCTCCATGACCTCGCCCCATCCCAACTCTATAACCTCCTCTAGCCCTACAACCCTCTGGGGACTCTGCGTTCCTCCAATTCTAGTCTAGTGCATCCCCACTTCCTTTGCCCAACTATTGGCCACAGTGCCATCAGCCGTCGAGGCCCAAAGCTCTGGAATTTCCTCCCTAAACCTCGCTCGCCTCCTTCAAGACGCTCCTTGAAACCTACCTCTTTGACCAAGCTGTTAGTCTCACATCAGTAGTTGGGAAAATGCTGGAATCTATTATAAAGGATACAATAACTGGGCACTTAGAAACTAATAGCAAGATTGGGCAGAGTCAACATGGATTTATGAAAGGGAAATCCTGTTTGACATACCTATTGGAGTTCTTTGAGGATGTAACTAGTGGAGTAGACAAAGGGGAACTAGTAGATGTGGTGTATCTGGATTTTCAGAAGGCCTTTGATAAGGTCCCACACAAGAGGTTGGTGAACAAAATTAGGGCATATGGAATTGGGGGTAATATACTAGCATGGATTGAGAATTGGTTAACAGACCGAAAACAAGGAGTAGGGATAACCGGGTCTTTTTCAGGATGGCAGGCTGTGACTAGTGGGGTACAGCAAGGATCGGTGCTTGAGCCCCAACATAAGTTTTTTATTCCAGATTTATTTAATCAACTGTATTTAAATTCCCCAGCTGCCATGGTGGGATTTAAACTCATGTCTCTGGATCATTAGTCCAGGCTTCTGGATTACTAGCCCAGTGACATTACCACTACGCTACTGATGCTCAAAAGGGACCTGCGTGTCCTTGTACATGAGTCACTGAAAGTGCAGGTGCAGCAAGCCATTAGGCAGGCAAATGGTATGCTGGCCTTCATTACAAGAGGATCTGAGTACAGGAGTAAAGATGTCTTACTCCAATTATATAGGGCCTTGGTGAGACCACACCTGGAGTACAATTTTGGTCTCCTTACCTAAGGAAGGATATACTTGCCATAGAGGGAGTGCAACGAAGGTTCACGAGATTGATTCCTAGGATGGCGGGACTGTCGTATGAGAAGAGATCGAGTAAGCTAGGCCTATATTCTCTTGAATTCAGAAGACTAAGAGGGGATCTCATTGAAGCAATCAAAATTATTACAGGGCTTCATAGGGTGGATGCTAGGAGAATGTTTCCTTTGGCTGAGGAGTCTAGAACCAGGGGCCACAGCCTCAGGATAAAGGGTAGGCCATTCAGGGCTGAGAGGAGAAGAAATTTCTTCACTCAAAGGGTGGTGAATCTTTGGAATTCTCTACCCCAGAGGGCAGTGGAGGCTCAGTCATTGGGTATATTCAAAACAGAAGTCGATAGATTTCTGACTAGTAAGGGCATCAAGGGATATGGCGATAGGGCCGGTGAATGGAGTTGAGGCAGAAGATCAGCCATGATCTCATTGAATGGCGGAGCAGGCTCGAAGGGCCGAATGGCCTACTCCTGCTCCTATTTCTTATGTTCTTAGTCACCCATCCTAGTATGTCCTTCTTTAGCTTAGTGTTAATTTTTGTCTGAATACGCTGCTGTGAGGCACCTTAGCACGTTTTACTACATTAAAGGCGCTATATAAATGCAAGCTGTTGTGTACATACTTTAGGGACAGTTGCTTACATTGAAAGGAAGCCAGATTCAGAAGACAGAAGTGATTTGTTTTTACACTTTGAAATACATTTGACAGAATCCTACCATGGAGTCACATACCTTGTTCATAAATGATAGTAGCAGTTCCCAAGGAATCCTGGTTAACCATTGATGTTGGAATGGTCTGGTAGGTCAGGGGCATCTAACAATATAAATGCACAGCACATCAGACAAGTTACAGAGTTCAGGAGAGAAAAAACTCTCACATTTATGGCAAGGAAATGTCACTGAATGTGGTTGCTAACTGCTGTCCTTTTTGAATTGTGGGGGATTTGAAAAGGGCTGTTTTCTCACATGTGGGATAAATCCTAATGCTAGAATCTGCATTTTGAGACGTATACAAATTAATGAGAATGTGGATTTAGTGTGACCCCCCAAGGCTCATGGCAAGCTCCCACAGACAACAACTTTACCATCTCGGTTTAGTACACAGACATAAGTGATGGTATACAAACCAATGTCCACATCAAACCACTAGTTTAGGAGTAGATTCTAACATTGAAATATATAGCAAGAGTAGAAAGGACTTCTTTTGTATAATATCATACCCTCGGGAAGTTCCCAAGTGCTACATAACCAATAGATTTATTTTGAAGTGCAGTCACCGTTTGTGGGTAAACACAGCAATCAGTTAGTGCACAGCAAGATACCACAAACAGCAACTGAAATGAATGACCAGTTAACCTGTGCAGTGAATAGTAAACACTAGTAGGAAACAACATTGCAGATTTCTAACTTTACTGTAAACCCACAAAAACATGGCAAATAACACTGCAGGTTTGAGATAGAGGTGGAAGAAAGAGAGGAGAGGTATTTACATAATAAATAAATTTAAAGGCTAGGACCAAGAGTAATGGATGGGTTGAGTTATCCAATGAACTGCTTGATATTACAGCAATACTAAATAATTCAAAGTAGTACTGTTTTTGAATTTATTGGCATGAGAAAGTGGCTGCAAGCTTGCAAGGTCAATCCTCAAAGCACCAATCGGAATTAGAAAGGCATCTTTTCTGGAGATTGCTAGGGAATGTTTGTCATTACGATGTAAATATATGCACATTATTTAATTATACTTCCTGGCATTCTGCTGGCAAGAGATAACATTGAATCTTAAGACTAGTGCTGTGTGCGCTACATCACAATTTTTCAGCCATTTGCTGGGTCATGCTGCCTATAATACATTGTGAGCACAGTACAGTAATTGTAACAAGTCAATAATGAAGGTTAGATTCTAAACAATTAGCTACCAACAAATTTAAATCTCATGCTTCTGCTTACTTCCATAAGCCACAATCTACTGAATTACTGCTTTGAAACACTGGCAGCTATTTATCATTGGGACAAACATTAAGTATATGGGATTCCAAACATGGAGTGGAACCCATTGTTAAAGGGGAGGAATATAGAAATAAATGAAATATTTTCAAGCATACATTGAGAATGTAAGGTAACCATATCTCACTGGGAAAGAAATGTAATACAGGAGGAAAAAAATGATACAGGCAACACATTAATTGTGGGGATGAGGAAACAGTAACTTTATTCAAATATAAATCAACAGGTAGATCAGAGGACAGAGATTAATAGGTTGAAGAGAATAACAAACTGGTTGGAAGCTAAAATAGAAAATGAAATGATGATTGTGAGGAATGTAAAGCACATAAAAAAACGTAAGAATAAATCAAAATGACAGGCAGGCTGAGAGTACCAAAGGAAGACAAGACATCTGGCCTAAATGGTATGCACACTAGGGTATGTAAGGAAGTGGGTAATGAAACTGGTCACAACTTGGCATCCATTTTTAGTGTTTCATTGACAACAGGAGTGGTTCATCAGAATTGGAGAATGGTGAATGTCATTTAAAAAATGGACGTAACAATAACCCTGGCCCATGAGTCTGACATTTCTAATAGGTAAAATGTCAAGAGGGCATCTTGAAGGAAAAAACAACAAAAGATGTAGAAAAAATGGGGCTGAGAGGAGAGGTAATTTAATGTGGATGAATGCGAGGCAATGTCTAGGGAAGGGAACATAAGCAGTAGGAATAGAAAAAAAAGCAGTAATGACTGCTAGACAACATGGAAGAGAGATTTGGGATACTGGTGCATAGTTGATTGAAAGTATCAGTGCAATGTGCAACGGCAGTAAAGAAAGTGAGCAAAATCTTAGTGCATAGCTTGACCAAGAGAGCATAGCACGGGGGTGGGGGTAATAAACTTGTAACAGGGCACTGTGCAGAATTCTGGTAATCTGGAGACATTCTGACTATGGAGAAGGTACAGAGGGCAACTAAAGATTAGACACTCGAGCTCCAAGAAAAGACAAAGGAAGCCAGGATGTTTACACTGGAGAAAAGGCAGCTTAGTGAACAAAATCCTAATGGGTATACACCAAACCCTCAAATTGTAGGACATTACCACAAACTCTAACTGGGGGCACAGACACAAACTCAGAAGAGTGAAGGTGAACAGAAAGTTTCAATGTGACTACTTCACAGAGACTGGTGAATGTGTGGAACAGACAGTAAAGGGAGTGTGCAGCAGCGAATAGCACCAACAAATTCAAGAGGGAAATGGAAACGTTCCTTTGCTAAAGAAAGCGGTGCTGTCCCTTGGAAATTGTAGTCCCAGGGACGCTGATAGAGAAACTTAATCCAAACATTGCCTGGTTGTTTGTCTGTGTGGTTGGGGAAAGGGAACAGAACCCAACATTCAGGATGTTCGGAAGCTCCTGTTGTGGAGAGACAGGGGGAGTTTTTGGCGCCAAGATTTATAGGTAATGTTGAGGTGGAGGGGGGTGGAGGGAAGGAGAGATTTTTTTTGTGTCTTCATTCTACAAGAAATGTTATTTTCAGGGGTATACAGTGGACTGGTTGAGAAACTGACAAGGGTGGGTTTACCCCAAGTTTTTAGTAGAATGTGATTTCGGGAAATAAAAGCTTTTGGATCGTAAGGTTTTGAGTAATATGATGCAAACCAATTTTATACTTTTATTATTCACCAATAATAATGGAGAAAACAGACTAACACTGAACCAATAAGGAAAAGGAAACCTGACACTTCACACAGACACGACAGTCACAGCACAGACAAACACAAGTTTAGAAACATAGAAGATAGGAGAAGTCGGCCATTCGGCCCCTCGAGCCTGCTCCGCCATTCAATGAGATCATGGCTGATCATCCAAATTCAGTACCCTGTTCCTGCCTTCTCCCCATATCCCTTGATCCCATTAGCCTTAAGAAATATATCCAACTCCTTCTTGAATATATTTAATGAATTGGCCTCTACTGCCTTCTGTGGTAGAGAATTTCACAGGTTCACCATTCCCTGGGTGAAGAAATTCCTCTTCATTTCTGTCCTAAATGGCTTACCCCTTATCCTTAGACTGTGACCCCTGGTTCTGGACTCCCCGACCATCGGGAACATCCTTCCTGCATCTAGTCTGTCCAGTCCTGTCAGAATTTTATAAGTTTCAATGAGATCCCCTCTCATTCATCTAAACTCCAGCGAGTATAAGCCCAATCGACCCAATCTCTCCTCATACGTCATTCCTGCTATCCCAGCTATCAGCCTGGTGAATCTTCGCTGAACTCCCTCCATGGCAAGAATATCCTTCCTCAGATAAGGCGACCAAAACTGCACACAATACTCAAGGTGTGGTCTCACCAAGGCCCTGTACAACTGCAGCAAGACATCCTTGTTCCTGTACTCAAACCCTCTCGCTACGAAGGTCAACATACCATTTGCCTTCTTAACCGCCTGCTGCACCTGCATGCTTACCTTCAGCGACTGGTGCACAAGGACACCCAGGTCTCGTTGCACTTCCCCTTCTCCCAATCTATTGCCATTCAGATAATAATCTGCCTTCCTGTTTTTGACACCAAAGTGGATAACCTCACATTTATCCACGTTATATTGCATCTGCCATGCTTCTGCCCAATCACCCAACCTGTCCAAATCATCCTGGAGTTTTTCAGCATCCTCCTCACAGCACACACACCCACCCAGCTTTGTGTCGTCTGCAATCTTGGAGATATTACATCTACTTTCCTCGTCTAGATCATTAATATATATTGTGAATAGCTGAGGTCCAAGGACCGATCCTTGCGGTACCCCACTAGTCACTGCCTGCCACTCGGAAAAAGACCCATTTATTCCAACTCTTTGCTTTCTGTCTGCCAACCAGTTCTCTATCCAAGTCAATACCTTGCCCCCAGTCCCATGTGCCTTAACTTTACACGCTAATCTCTTATGCAGGACCTTATTGAAAGCCTTTTGAAAGTCCAAATACATCACATCCACTGGTGCTCCCTTATCTATTTTACCAGTTACATCCTCAAAAAATTCCAGTAGAAAGTTATGTATTGTGTGCGTAATTAGTGGGAACAATTCTAAACCGATGTCTGAAGAGCTACACTCACAATGGTGTCTCGTATGCTTTCCTGCGTAGACTGCATCTGCTCGTGCTGTTGTTTCAACTCTTCTATTTGCTGCAGAGTGAAGAATGGCCGGCGCCTGCGTGGTGGCTCTTCGGGATGGATCTTTGCCCAGTCCTCGTAGTACTCCGGGTGGCGGCACTGAACGTGCAGCCGCAAGTTCTTCTTATGTTTGGTGTTGAAATGGCAGAGGTCACAGGAGAATGGCTTCTCACCTATGAGAATGTACATTTAATGCATGTGTAATCCCTTAACTAAAACAGATCGTTCACATGGTTTCACCAACTCTTCTATTTTAATGGTTTAATTATAGTGGTCAAAATACTGTACAAGGAACATTGCTCATAGACAGGAACTCCATTCCATTATTGGAATAGTAAACTGCAAATCCCATTAAACCACATATTGCATCGACTACATGATGCATTGGGTTATTAGAGCACTGTCTTTTCACTTTAGAGGCCTGGGTTTGAACCCGTAATTCAGAATTTACTGGTAATCTTAAGAGATTGGCCAAAATGGATAGTTGGTATGCAAAACAGAAAAACTCCACATCACCTTCTCCGATACTATCTGGCCTCCATTACTGCTATATCACATCAAACTACTACTTGCAATTTTCAAATAGTTGTTCAATAATTAGTGTGGATTTGTGATCATTTCCCATTACAGTCACCACTGCTTAAACCGTCCACGTTTAAAATCGGTCAAATAGTCCAAACCATTTTCCATTACCGTTACTGTCAATTATAAAAGTTGGCGCTCACAGTGTGTTAAACGCACCAGCTATTTCAGGCAGAAACAGGTGTTCAGTGAGTAGTTAAGGTGCAATTGCCCTGTAAATCACCCCTAACTGGTGTCAGGTTACAGCATGCACGACTCAGCACTGACTGCTGTAAAACATGTTAATGAGGAGTTCGCACCTCGTTAAGGCATACTTAACCTATAAGTGGAAAGGGATTTATTGAAGCACTCAAGCTTGCCTTGAAATATGGAAGTGAATTTTGCAAGTACAGTGGAATCTGATCACATTCAATAGTTTGGGCAGACAAAAATGTCTAAATTCATATAAATCGTTCAACGCATATAGCGGACAAATTGCATTAGCATGAACGTGGGGGCTGTATTACGGAATTAACACATTTCAGATACTCAATAAATAGGATATTATTCAGACCAATACAACACAAGGTGCTGTTACTTGTGGCGTGGTCCAAGTAAACCCACCAGCAACATACTGTATCTAATGTGTCCATTCTCTCACACACAGCATTCGCCAGACAGAAATACTTCCCCTCAAACCCACACACAGCTGAATCATTCCTTACTTTTCCTGGTCATGCTTCCCATCACATCTTACAAGTACTGTGGAGAGGGGTGTGAGGACCAGGGAAAAATCAACACATTCCAGTAAAGCAGAGTAATATCCCTGCATCAAAAAGTATATTTTATACAAGCTAACATAACATTTTTAAATAAATGGAACAGGAATAACATGCAAATTGTTTGGTTCAGGCATCAATTTCTTCCCCATATTAAAGAAGGTGCAATAAAGGTAATGAGAACACTTTGCTTCCTATATGCATCCTGATGATTAAAAACTTCATTTTTGCCCCAAAAAAGCAATCACATCCTGTCTTTAAAGGTGGGAATAGATAGCTTTTTATTGTTGAGTAATTCCCCACCCCCCCCACTCCCCCAAAAAAATTAGGAGAAAAAGTCAGAAAATACATCTTTCCTCAAGAAGACAGTCTCAATTTTTTCTCCAAAAATCAACCTCCAGGAGACCCACTGGCCAGGGAAAAAAAAAACCGGTGTAGTCAACAGGCTGGCTCTGGCTAACTCTTCTTGATCTGACTACATGGTAGGGGGGGGGGGGGGGGGGTGGAATCAACTTCACTCCTGGTCCCAGCACTGAACGTAACTCAAAAAGGTCTGTGTATCAATTCATCTCCAGGTGGCTGCCACCAAACTCTATTGAAGTCTTTTAAATATGGTGGGCTAAACTGAGAATTCTCCACTACTTTGATTGAGGGGAGGGGAGGGGAAGGGGGTGGGCATATGCTACAAGCACCTTCCATTTAAAGTACCTTCCTTGCTCATGGAATTCTTTGGTTGAAGGTGACACACATCTAAGAAGCACCAGAGACCCCCCTGTCTCTAAGCTCACCTGTGTGTTTAATGGCAACATGAGAAACCAGGAAGTCTTCTTTGATGGTGGAGTACTTGCAGAAGTCACATTTAAATGGTTTATCTGTGGTATGCGATAGCTGGTGGTTGAGGAGGAGCTTCTTGTTCTCACAGACGTAGTCACAGAATTCACATTTAAATCTATAAAAGCAAAACAAAGGCTAAATACAGGAAAACAAACACTGATCATTGTCTAACCAGAGTACACCTACTGGGCTGAAAATATATACATCTTCTATAAAATATTTTTAGAAAGTGGCTCGCTGACATCAATTATTCCAATATGAAGTTTCTCACCCCCCATGAAGTTAATGCTTGTGCAAAATAACTGAAGTGCTAAATACTGTTCAATAGTTTGATCTAAATCCTGCCATACTTTGCAGCAAATGAACTTCAAAACAAGACAAAGTCTCAGACGCAAGGTTCAAAAATAATGGGATAAAACTCTTCAATCTGTAAGGCAGTCTCAACCCAGTGCTTAGCAGATGAACCCACAGCACAAAACTGTCCCTAATGTAGCATTAAATTGGCAATGTGACTCAGAAATCAGAGAATCAGTGTGGCAAATAGAAAATAATGCCACTCTGGTGCAACAGCTCTGTGGTTGGAGTGAGGTACGTTGCTGGGCAGATTAGAGAGAGCGTTACTCTATACCTATCCCATGATATACCTGTCCAGACAGCACTCGAGGCAGACACTAGTGTCAAAATGGGAGTGTGTCCCATTCCTCATCACCAATGGCCTTGACATTAACCCCACACGACGGGCAGGAGAGGGTTGGGGTAAACCTTCAAATGCATGAGATGTACCCCAACCTGCCATGTGTGCCCCTGTTGCTGTTTTCACTGTTGCTGGGTGTTGTTTTTTTTTTTTTTTTTTTTTTTTTTTTAAGGTGTCGCGAAGCCCACCAGTGAAATGGAGGCGGGAGCTGCCGGATCCACAAGTAAGTGTATTTCCCAGCATGCATTATGGACCAAGGGGAGCAGGACCACAGCCCGATCACCTCTCCCATCCACCACTACGTCCTCTCTTCCCCCCCTCTCCGCCACAATGCCCTCCCTCCCCACCCCCGCGATGCCCTCCCTTCCTGCCCCAATGTCATCTCTTTCTTCCCCCCAGCCCTGATGTCCTCTCTTTCTTCCCCCCAGCCTCAATATACGCTCTTTCTTCCCCCCCAGCCCCAATGTTCCCCCCTCCCTCCCCCCAGGCGAGGTTCTCTCTTCCCTCCCCTATCGCGATGTCCGACCTTCCCCACCCAAACTCCACTGCGATGTCCGACCTCCCCCCAACTCCCGATTGCCAGGGATCGTTCCGAAGGGTCGCTGGCTGAGACCTCCCGCTGCTGGTATTACCCCTGCTGCCAGCCAGGCTGTCAATTTGATGGCTGCGGGTCGGGAAACGGATAAAAAAAAATGATAGTGATGTCCTGCTGTTAAGTTTGGCAGGACCTCCGGCCTTTCAGGTTCTACAGCTGTTCCCGCACCCTCCCCGTAAATATCGGGGCCAATATCTCTTAATTGTTCATTATATTCTCATTAAAGTAAGAAAGGGAAGATAGATTATGAAAGTAAACTAGCAAAAAATATAAAAACAGATAGCAAGAGTTTCTACAGCTATATAAAAAGAAAAAGGGTGGCTAAAGTGAACGTTGGTCCCTTAGAGGATGAGACCGGGAAACTGGTGGTGGGGAACATGGAGATGGCAAAGACGCTGAACAAATATTTTGCATCAGTCTTTACAGTAGAGGACACTAAAAATATCCCAACACTGGACAAACAAGGGGCAATGGGGGGGGGGGGGGGGGGGGGAGCTAAACACGATTAAAATCACTAAGGAGATGGTACTCGGTAAAATAATGGGACTCAAGGCGGATAAATCCCCCAGACCTGATGGCCTACATCCTAGGGTCTTGAGAGAAGTGGCGGTAGGGATTGTGGATGCATTGGTGATTATTTTCCAAAACTCCCTGGACTCAGGAAAGGTCCCGGCAGATTGGAAAACTGCTAATGTAACACCCTTATTTAAGAAGGGAAGTAGACAAAAAGCTGGAAACTATAGACCAGTTAGCCTAACATCTGTGGTTGGCAAAATGTTGGAGTCCATTATTAAGGAAACAATAACAGAGCATTTGGATAAACATAATTTAATAGGACAGAGTCAGCATGGTTTTATGAAGGGGAAGTCATGTTTGACAAATTTGCTCGAATTCTTTGAGGACGTAACATACAGGGTGGATAAAGGGGAACCAGTGGATGTAGTGTATTTGGACTTCCAAAAGGCATTTGACAAGGTTCCACACAAAAGATTACTGATCAAGATAAAAAAAATCACAGGATTGGGGGTAATATACTGGCATGGGTGGAAGATTGGCTATCTAACAGAAAACAAAGCGTTGGGATAAACGGTTCATTCTCAGGATGGCAATCAGTAACTAGTGGTGTTCCGCAGGAGTCAGTGCTGGGACCCCAACTCTTTACAATCTATATTAACGATTTGGAGGAAGGGACCGAGTGCAACGTATCCAAGTTTGCCGACGATACAAAGATGGGAGGGAAAGCAGTGAGTGAGGAGGACATAAAAAAACCTGCAAAAGGACATAGACAGGCTAAGTGAGTGGGCAGAGATTTGGCAGATGGAATATAATATTGGTAAGTGTGAGGTTATGCACTTTGGCAGAAAAAATCAAAGAGCAAGTTATTATCTAAATGGAGAGAAACTGCAAAGTGCTACATTACAAAGGGATCTGGGGGTCCTGGTGCATGAAACACAAAAAGTTAGTATGCAGGTGCAGCAGGTGATCAGGAAGGCCAATGAAATCTTGGCTTTTATTGCAAAGGGGATGGAGTATAAAAACAGGGAGGTCTTGCTGCAGTTATACAGGGTATTGGTGAGGCCACACCTGGAATACTGTGCGCAGTTTTGGTTTCCATATTTAAGGAAAGATATACTTGCTCTCGAGGCGGTTCAGAGAAGGTTCACTCGGTTGATTCCGGAGATGAGGGGGTTGACGTATGAGGAAAGGTTGAGTAGGTTGGGCCTCTACTCATTGGAGTTCAGAAGAATGAGAGGCGATCTTATCGAAACATATAAGATTGTGAGGGGGCTTGATCAGGTGGATGCGGTGAGGATGTTTCCACTGATGGGTGAGACTAGAACTAGGGGGCATAATCTTAGAATAAGGGGCTGCCCTTTCAAAACTGAGATGAGGAGAAACTTCTTCACTCAGAGGGTAGTAAATCTATGGAATTTGCTACCCCAGAGAGCTGTGGAAGCTGCAACATTAAATAAATTTAAAACTGAGATAGACAATTTCCTAGCAGACAAAGGAATTAGGGGTTACGGGGAGAAGGCAGGGAATTGTACATGAGACTAGATTCGGATCAGCCATGATCCTATTGAATGGCAGAGCAGGCCCGAGGGGCCGTATGATCTACTCCTGCTCCTACTTCTTATGTTATGTACAAAAAAGAGGATGAAGCCACATTTCCACCCAATGAAGTTAAAGAAAGAGGGCACATTTGCTTATGCAATCTTACTGTAAACAGTACACCACAGTGAATTCCTACTGTACAGGATTCCCAACAGGTGACGTACATACACCAGCAAGAAGGAATTGAGTGTTGCAGGAGTTCAATGAACAATATTTACAAAGCTACATCATTTGAAATAAACATTGGTCGATTGCCATAGCAAAAAAGGTTTATAAAAATTGCCCCTCTCTCGTTTCCTCTGCCATCTGCCACTCCCTAATACGTTGTTTCACTGTTTATCTTTCTCTTCGTCTCTCACTTTCTATCCTCCTCAGTCTTTCTCCATATCTCCGACTTTAGGTCTAGCACTCTCAATGGCTCTCACACTTGCTCTCATACAAGTCTCCCTCTCACCAGTCACTGAGGTCTGCAAGCAGAGGGCGCTCCAAACTCCGATAGCCAAAAAATTGATCTAATCTCTCCCTAGAAGCCACCTCTCCATCTCTTGCCACACTACTCTCTCGCTCCTCTTGCACTTTGGTTTCTGTTTTCCTCTTCTCCACTTTTTCTGTCCCTCTGCTCTTTTATTTTATTTTCCCTCTCACCGTACAGTTTTATTCTCGTTTCCCCTTGGCTTACCCCGCAACACTTTCCTCTCTATTTCTTGCAGCATTCATAATGTCGCTGAGGGAGACCGCAAGAGAGAACAAGCAGATCGGCAGCTGGAGGAACCCAGGAAGCAGGAGGGAGTTACCAGAGTCAATGGTACACTACAGGGAGTGGGGAAGGAGCAGGCCAGGACTGCTGATACATCATGGAGAATATGCTCTAACTGGCCTTAACACCCTGGGCTAGCAAGGCAAAAAATCTGCAGAGTTCCTGCCCCTGACCACTACCTAGTGATTCTGCTGGAAAAGTTTCATGTTTGGAAGTCAGTCAAGGACAGGATGGTGCTTGGCTGTAATGCACACCTGTGGCGGAGTTTCTGGACAACACTCTCAATCTAGGCACACACATGTAACTGGGAAGCATGCAAGGCCAGGTAGGTTATGCAGCCAATGGAACATTACCCCAGCTTGACTCAGTGCCTGTGGGAAAGGGGGAAATTAATCAGTCATTTCAGACTCTGCTTCTGTATAGACCAAGTCTCCTCAATGCACCATGCTCAGTTAATCAGCACCATGCTCAAGCACGTGTTATGCTGTAGCACAACGTAACCTTAGAGTCAGACCTACCTGCTGTTTCCAAGAGCCTGAATGTGGGTTAGTAGATGCATTTTGAATGTGTACCTCTTCTTAAAAGATTTCCCACACTGCAATAAAAGGGTTAGATTATGAGGACAGGTTGCATAGACTAGGCTTGTATTCCCTTGAATATAGAAGAAGATTAAAGGGTGATCTAATTGAGGTGTTTAAGATGATCAAAGGAGTTGATAGAGAAACTATATCCTCGGGTGGGGGAGTCCAGAACAAGGGGGCGTAACCTTCAAATTAGAGCTGGACTGTTCAGGGGTGATGTCAGAAAGCACTTCACACAAAGACTAGTGCAAATCAGGAACTCTCTCCCCCCAAAAAGCTGTTGAAGCTGGAGGTTAATTGAAAATTTGAAAACGGAGATGGATAGATTTTTGTTAAATTAAGGGTTATGGAACCAAGGCAGGTAGATGGAGTTAAGATACAGATCAGCCACAATCTAATTGAATGTCGGAACAGGCTCGAGGGGCTGAATGATCAACTCCTGTTCCTGTGATTAAATAGAGCTTTACACGGCTGGCAGCATGATGAAATGTCAATTATAAAACCATGTGCAATACAACCGTGTCAAAGAGGCAAAGTATCAGAACAGTCTTTTGTCTATTAGGTGGTATAACAGTTCTAGGTAATGTACTTGGGAGAATAAACATTGTTTTTTTTGTGAATAAGTTAGAAGACCTGCATTTACAGGAAACCACAGGAGTAAGAGGTGCACCAACCTTAACACACATGTGCGGCTTTTCGGCACTGTGTGTTTTTAAGTGCTGCGTTAGCCTCTTCTGCATGGGATAGACCCGATAGCACACAGGACAAGGGTAGGAATTCACCTTGGGCACCTGCGGGGAAAATTCACAGCAAGAATCAATTAAAGCTAGGAAAACAAGAGAAAGTCCTTAACACACAGAGTTTGTTACAAATCGATTTAAGTATCTTAAATCATAAAAAGGATAAAAAAGCCTGGCAATCTGTAATAAAAACAAAAAAACACTGGAAATACACAGCAGGGCAGTCAGCATCTGTAAATGAGTACAGGTTAGCCTTTCAGGCATAATCTGTTCGGATGAAGGGTAATTCATGCCTGAAATATTACCAGGTCTTCTCTCTTTGCATATGCTAACTGACCTGCTGTGTATTTCCAGCATGCTTGTTTTCGTTAGCTCCTTTAAAGCCGATAATGCTGCTTTTATTGGCTCAAGTAGTCACAGATATGCAACGGGGACAATAGATTAGTCATTTTATATGGATTTTGTGCTAAAAAAAAATACAAGAGTTGCAGCATGTGGAAATATTAGTCAGTTACTCAATGAGCTTATTAAAATAAAATAGAAACTAGCAGCAGTTCCTAGATGGATCATACTGCAGTCTCTAGATTTGCCCAGTAGAGAGCAGGAACAGATCCACTTTCTGCAATAAAAACGGAATTTGCTAGAGTAAGCAGGTCTGCTACACGGACGAGAAAGGCTATTCAGCCCATTTTAGTTCAGCTACCAAACAGATTAGACAGCCCCGCCCCTCCTGCCCGTTGCAGCATCCAATTAAAAACAGTACTCCCAGGGTTTCTGCTTCCACGGCCCTACCCGGCAGCCCATGCCACGTTTTAATCATTGTGTGACGAACACTCTGACTTGTCTTTTATTAGTTTGGCCCTTTGTCCCCTTATCCAATGCTCAGTTTCCAGGTCTACCTTTTCCATACTATTTAGCTCGGTCTGTGGGATCAGCTCTCATTCATCTCCTTTTGAGGCTGAGAAGCCACAGTCTCTTCAGTCTTTCCTCCTACCTTAGTCTACTGACCAGCCATGTGCAGTTACTGGTAATGCAATTCTGAAACAGTCACCTCAGGAGTTGCTTCTAACTCTACAGGGTGTATTGAGCCTCAAATCCTTAAATGGCAAACACCAGATCAGCTAGTGAAGTGAAAAGTGCTTTTACCTTTCAAATAAGTTTACAGAAAAGAATTGTCAAAAATGTTCCTTTTAGCATCTGCCCGTAGAACACATCAACCCACGAAAAGAGTGAATCAGAGCAACTCCAGTCGAGGATCATCTCTGTACCTAGACTGGACTGCAGCAGGGTCACAAATGAGACGGTTAAATACTCCATCTCACTGCCATGTTGCTGCTTAAACAGGCAAGGCTGGGATTAGGGATGCCAGGTCTGGGGATTTGAACAAGTTTTCCATTTTCAGGAAGTGTCTGCATCCAGTGTCCTACTGGACTAAAGCTGTAAACCCACACGAGTACCCAATTAAACCTCTCTTTTTAAGGCATTTCCCCCCCCCCCCCACCCCCTTTCTTTTTCAATCTGCCCACACTAAACACCATCGCCAGGAGGTGGCTGACATTGTTCCCAGGCCTCCACTGCCCGAGGTCGGATGGCAGAAGGCACAACTGCAGCCCAAGTTCACTGCAATTTACTGATAACACCAATTTGGGAGGGGTGGCAAACTATGACGAGGATTGTGAATGACTGCAAGAGCAGAGATAGACTAGCAGGATGGGCAGATAGATGGAAAGTGCAGAGAAATGTGAAATAATACATGTAGAAGAAAGAATAGGGCAAGTTCATACATCATAAATTGTAAAATGTAAGTATAGAGGATCTGAGGGACCTTGGTGTACAGACCCACAGGTTATTAAAAGGAACAGTGAACACAGGTGGCCATGAAAAGGCATATGGACTCTGGTTTTGTATCTAGAGGCATAGAATACAAAAGCAAGGAGTTAGAATATTGTGCGCACTTTTTGGCACCTTCTCATTATAGGAAGAAGTATCTAAAAGTAATTGAATCTGTGCTGCACATTTCCTTCGGATATTACCAGGGTTGAGGGGTTTACAGAAATGAAGACAGACTTGAGAAGTTATTTCCCTCCGCCACCACCACCACAACCCTCCCCCCACCAAAAAAACTGGAGCGGAGAAGATTGAGGGGAAACCTCAAAAAGGTATTCAAGACTATAATAACAAATATTGAAAGAGTGTCATCACTGGCTGATGACATGCTAACAAGAGGGCACTAATGTAAGATGATCACAAAAAGAATTAAAAGGTAGATAAAATATATTTACATAGAGAATGCAGAATTCGCTGCAGAAAATACATTAAAAAAAAAATAGGAATATTAAAAAAGAGAGTATTGGGAGCATGGAGGAGAGCGAGATTAGACTCGGTGGTTCATGTAGAGGGAAAAGCCAGTATAGACTTGATGGGCTCAACAGCCTGTTTCTGTGCTGCAACCTTCTATTATTCCTCTATAGGGGAGGGAAGTAACTGGTTTTCTCCTGTGCTCTCCTACAGCAGGATGATTGAGAGCAGTAAACCAGAAAGTGTAGGCATAAAATGGGTTTCCCAAAACCGAGTGAAGACTCCCACGTGCTGAATCACAGTGACATTCATTTCAGTTCTGATAAAAATATAAAACTCTTCACACTTAACCTCTTCAGCAGAAAGCTGAAATGTGTCCTGCACAAAACAACTTGCATTTATATAGCACCTTAAACATAGTAAAAGATTCCAAGGCGCTTCACAGGAGAGTTATCAAACAACATTTGACACCAAGCCACATACGGAGATATTAGGGCAGGTGACCAAAAACTTGGTCAAAGAGGATCCCTATTCTGATACGATAGCAAAATACTGCAGATGTTGGAAATCCGAAATAACAACAGAAAATGCTGGAAAAGCTCAGCAGGTCAGGCAACATCCGTGGAGAGAAATTTGAGTTGACGTTTCGGGTTTGACCCTTCTTCAAAACTGGAGAGAAAAGGAACTAGATCCCTATTCTGTTGTTTTTGTTGGGCACTTGGATACAGATCTCCACAGCTTTCAGATACCTGCTGCAAGCCACTGCACATCTGACACTTTGCCTCTACGTAAACACAAGGAAAAATAAAGTGAATCCCAGTCCAGAATCAGATTTCCTGGGATCACCAGCCATTGTTTTTAATCCAAGTCAAGAAAGTGAGTAAGTGAAAGATTGGATTAAACTGTAAACTGTATTTGATAGAATTGCTGATCTCGGTAAGCAAAATACCCGACCTTTGGTCAGCCTAGTTAACAAATGCTGAAAATGTACTATTTACAATCGCTATCGATGACTTAGATAAGGGGACAGAGTGTAATGTATCCAAGTTTGTTGACAATACAAAACTAGGTGGAAAAGTAAGCTGTGAGGAGGATGCAAAAGGACATAGACAGGTTAAGTGAGTAGAGTATAATGTGGGGAAATGGTAAGAATAGAAAATATTTTTTTTTTTTTTTTTTTATAAAAAGAGACTAGTAAAGGTTGGTATTCAGAGGGATTTGGATATCCTTGTACACGAATCACAAAGTTAACATGCAGGTATAGCAAGCAATTACGAAGGGAAATGGTATGTTTGCCTTTATTGCAAGGGGGTTGGAGTATAAGAGTAAGGAAGTATGCTGCAATTATATAGGGCTTTGTTGAGACCACACCTGGAGAACTGTGTAGTTTTGGTCTCCTTATCGGAGGAAGGATATACTTGCCTTGGAGGCAGTGCAACGAAGGTTCACTAGATTGATTCCTGGGATGAGAGGGTTGTCCTATGAGGAGAGACCGAGTAGAATGGGCCTTTATTCTCTGGTGTTTAGAAGAAGAGGTGATCTCACTAAAATGTATAAAATTCTTAGAAGGCTTGACGGTGTAGATGCTGAAAGGCTGTTCCCCCCCTGGCTGGAGAGTCTAGAACTAGGGGTCATAGTCTCAGGATAAGGGGTCAACCATTTAGGTCTGAGATGAGGAGAAATTTCTTCACTCAGTGGGTTGTGAATCATTGGAATTCTCTACCCCAAAGGGCTGCGAATGCTCAGTCGTTGAGTACATTCAAGATGGAGATCGATCGATTTTTGGACACGAAGGGAATCGAGGGATTTGGGGATAGTGGGAAAGTGGTTAAGGTGGAAGAGCAGCCATGATCTTATTGGATGGTGGAGCAGGCTCGAAGGACCGTATGGCCTACTCCTGCTCCCATTTCTTACGTTCTTATATACTTTAGCAATAGATGGACATTCTGTAGCTGAATTTGGAGACAGAATATACAAGCACCATTGTAATGTATTTGCAGTGGCCATTAATAGTCAAAAGAAGTGTAAAAATCAGAGCCCAAACTTGTTCACAATGAACCGGTCAGAGGGGTGGGGAAAGCGTTTTTATAGCTGTGTCTAAATGAGTCAAAAAAAAGGGATCCAAATTGATGATGAAATAATCAATAAAAAGTTCTTTGGGAAAAGGATCTCTCCAATCTTGATATACAAGGAAAGATTCTGCTTTAGCTGTGCATTGGATTGTTTAGTAGTTAGGCTTTGGGACTAAACAAAGTCACTGGACTGTGAAGGTCATAATCTTTCAAAGGGCCGGCACAGGCACGATGAGCCAAATGGCCTCCTTCTGTGCTGCAACATTCTATGATAATCATAGAGCAATCAGGGGAATTGCTTTGCATCTGGAAGAGGGAGAGAGAGAGAGAGACCAATGCTGGAGGCAGAAAGTGTAAATTTTATTATTTGAAAGAACCATTGTTTAAAAAGTTTAACCCTTCCTGCATTTACACCTAGCTTGGAGCTGTCCCATTGTTTTAAAGTTTGCTCAAGTCCAGGATGGGAGTCGATCAGATGTTGCGAATTGCCAATCAGGGCAATTAAAAGAAATCTGGACAAAATTATAATAAAATGTAACTATGATTAAGTGTGACTAAAAAGTGTGACAGAAGTAAATGCTGCACTTACAGGAAGAGCGTGCTATCCAAGATTTTTTTTTTTTTTTTTTTACAGCAATGGTGGTGTGAACCTGGCTCCGAATTCATGATTGACAATTCCCTGTTGATCCCAACCTTAGTTAGTATTGGCCATAATAAAAAGTTCCTCCTTTATCCTCCTCTAGTTCTGGAAGTTCACTTAGTGGTATTTCAGCATCTACCATATAGGTCAAAACAGAAGCCAATACACTTTATGCACTTCTTGTGAATATTTTTAATTCATCACCTGAAACCACTTCCCACCACCTCAGACAAACTGGCAATATTTCACCCTAGTGTTATACAGCTCTAAATACTCTCTCAAGATATATTAAGTTTGGAAAAAAAATTGCAATGGTATCGTTCAGTATTTGCAGGGTTTATGTGGATGTGTGGTATTCTTTGCAGCGATTTGATACAACGGAGCAGCTTGCCAGGCCAGTTCAGGGGACAGTTAAGAGTCAACCACTTTGGTGTAGGTGTAGGACTGAAGTCACATATAGGCCACACTGGGTAAGGAAATGGCAGGTTTCCCTCCCTAAATTACATTAGTGAACTACAGGAAACTCTTTTTTATCCGGCACCGACGGGACCGGCATGGTGCCGGCTTATCAAGAAGTCCGGATTACAGAGAGTTATAGTTAAAAGGTACGAGAGCTCCGTACACAGCAACAAATCCAGCTTCCCTGTTGCTTAGCAACAGCTGCAGAAACCCCGGACACAGACCAAGCGTCCCTGTTGCTTAGCAACAAGTGCAGAAACCCCCGATTACACAGCCAAGAATCAAGGAACGGCCACTAATATGAAGAAAAACTTAACTGAACCTACTCCTAAATTTTGCCGGTTAACAGAGATTTCCGGTTTTTTGGGTGCTGGTAAATCAAGAGTTTCCTGTAGCTGGATTTTTACGACATTCCAACAACTTCAGTGTCATTTTTAATTTTTTTTTTTTATTGATACCAGCTTTTTATTTCCAGATTTAAAAAAACAACTGAATTCAAATTCTTAAACTGCCATGGTGGGATTTTAACTCACGGTCTCCATCCAGGCCTCTGGATTACTAGTCACTATAATCACTACACTACTGTACCCTTATCAACAGTCTAAAGTTTGAATTTCCCATTACACGTCCTTGGTGTCACCACCCGTCTGATTTTGAGCAAAACCGTCCAGTTTTTAAACAGACTGTCCAAAAATGGGAAAGGGTTTGATAGGGTAGACACAAAGATGATGTTTCCACTTCTGGGGGAGACCAATACTAGTGGCCATAAGATAGTCACATAAGATAGGTAATTCAGGAGAAACTTATTTCGCCAGAGAGTGGTGAGAATGTGGAACTCGCTACCACAGGGAGTGGTTGAGGCAAATAGCATAGAAGCATTTAAGGGGTAGCTAGATAAGTACACGAGGGAGAAAGGAATAGGTTATGCTGATAGGGTTAGATGAAGTGGGGTGGGAGGAGGCTTGTGTGGAGCATAAACATTGGCATTGACCAGTTGGGGTTGAATGGCTGGTTTCTGTGCTGTAAATTCTATGTAATGTCTTGAGATGTAAACCAGAAATCCATTTTTCTATGTTGTTTTGTTTTATGGTGTATTTGTTACAAATGATCACATTTATAAATAAATAATTTGCACGACCAGCAAAGCAAACATCAGAACTGAAGCTACAAACAAATGCTTTGCTTTGCTCCATTTGGATTTGAAAAGTGACAACACCACAGTTCGGATACTAGTCATAGTAGAGAAGGGAAAAGAACAAAGAAACACATTTCTGTAGATGCACCCACTCATTTCCCGCTAAACATATGGTTACCATTAATGTTCTACCCAATTCTTGTAAATACTTAATGAGGACTCACCAGGTCAGCTTTCTTTTTCCTGCAAGGAAAAAGAGAGAAAACAAAGTCACACATAATTAAATATTCTCTGGGAAAGATAAGTAAGCATACTCTGCATTCATGTTGTCCTGTTAGGGCTTCTTAGCTTCAAATGCTTGGTCGCAGTCAGCACACTTGTAGACCACATTGGATAGCTTATGCAAATGGGTCTCCACATAGCACTTTGTAAGGTTGACACTTGATCACCACAGCACTCAAAAGGTCCACAATCTTAAAGCAGCCAGTAGCGGGTGTTGGCAACAAGCTCACTGACAGACAGTGAATTTTATTACTATGGTAATCAATATTTACCCTCATGCTTCTGTGACAGTCAAGACTGAGGGTAAGGAGGTAAAAAGGAATAGATTGCTGGTCAAGGGGATAGTTCTTAAAAGCTATTGCATAATTTTGTTATAATGTTAAATCAAATTCATCAACGTAAAAGCAACAACTAATGGTCTTCTAGAGTTAGTTGTAACTAGAGCCAACAGTAGGAATGTCATAGTTTAATAGTCAATATTAAAGATTACTATTAATGCTATCAATTTACTCCCTAAAAATGAAACTTTTCAAACCATCACCAGGGTGTCAATGGTTGGAGAGAAAAATCAGGAAAAGGTGAGGTATTGATAGAGGGAGGTGGTGAGGTATTGGTAGAGGGAGGTGGGGAGGTACTGGTAGAGGGAGGTGGGGAGGTACTGATAGAGGTTGAGATAGAGAAACAAGAAAAGCAAACATTTGGCAGATGGAGTATAATGTGGGAAAGTGCGAGGTTATCCACTTTGGCAGGAAAAATAAAAAAAAATTATTTAAATGGAGAGAGATTACAAAATGCTATAGTTTAGAGGGACCTGGGGGTCCTTGTGCATGAAACACAAAAAGTTAGCATGCAGGTACAGCAAGTAATCAAAAAGGCAAATGGAATGTTGGCCTTTATTGCAAGGGGGTTGGAGTGTAAAAGCAGGGAAGTCCTGCTACAACTGTACAGGGTATTGGTGAGACCATACCTTGAGAACTGCGTACAGTTTTGGTCTCCTTATTTAAGGAAGGATATACTTGCATTGGAGGCAGTTCAGAGACGATTCACTAGGTTAATTCCAGAGATGAGGGGGTTGACTTATGAGGAAAGGTTGAGCAGGTTGGGCCAATACTCATTGGAATTTAGAAGAATGAGGTGTGATCTTATTGAAACATAAGATACTGAGGGGGCTCAACAAGGTAGATGCAGAGAGGATGTTTCCCCTCGTGGGGAAATCTAGAATGTGGGGGCATAGTTTCAGAATAACAGGTCGCCCTTTTAGAACGGAGATGAGGAGGAATTTCTTTTCTCAGAGGGTCGTAAATCTGTGGAATACTCTGCCCCAGAGACCCGTGGAAGCTGGATCATTAAATACATTTAAGGTGGAGATAGACAGATTTTTGCAAGATAAAAGGAGTGAAGGGTTATGGGGAGTGGGCAGGGAAGTGGCTTTGATCCCAAGATCAGCCACGATCTTATTGAATGGCGGAGCAGGCTCGAGGGGCCAAGTGGCCTATTCCTGCTCCTATTTATTATGTTCTTAAAATAGTGATACATGTTTGGCTTTCAAATCCCATGCATCACCACCCTGAGCATCACGTCAGTATTATACCGCAGTGATATCATCATTTCATAGGCTTCAGTCAGTGTGGTTTGTATTATAATCTGCTACTAATATGATTTCATTTTACAAACTGTAGCCTATATAATCACATCGAGTTGGTGAACAGTCAGAAATAAGTCCAATTTAATCTCTGGGTTTGGAGGTAGAACCTTCATATATTTTTCCTTAATTCACACAATTCTTTTTCTTTAAGTTTTAAATTTTGAGTTTGGATGAAATAGGAAAGCTACTCTGGTACCAGGATTCACATGAGACACAGGTTTGTTTTTTCGCTTACCTCTCCTTAGTGTGAATCGAGGAGTGCCGGAGGACGTCCTTCTTGTACACACTTGTATAATCGCATTCCTCACATTTGTACGGCTTTGTTCCCACATGATTAAACATGTGCTCCTGTTAGACAAGAAGTGAGGTTATCATAAAAACTAAACAGTGCACTAAAGCAAGCTTTCTCCTTCACTTAAAAAAAATTGCATTTTACCTTCATTCTCCCTCCCTCTTGTCTCACCCACATGCAGTCCAGCTGTGAATTAATGTTTATAAATTTCTCCCCCTGCTCCCGAAGGAGTGACTCAGGCTGAGGTAAAGCTCCCACTGGCAGCAGCAACCCTCCACAGTCTTGGTCAAGGGCTCATTCGCCATATGCTAGGCCAGACTTGGTTCTTGTGCTCAGGCTACGTGACCATAGGGGTTACCACAGACAAGCCCAATACTGTCCTTCCCCAATGTCCCTCTCATCCCAGGACACGATCACTGAGCAGTGGTCAGAATTTTAAACTCTGGGCAGATTTCCCTTCCTTAGCTATAGGAAGTTGAGGCCAATTCTAGCATGGCAACTGCATTCCCAGAAAAGATCAACTGCTTCACTACAGTTTGTAGATTTGAATTTTGTAGAAGTCCAGCTGATATTAACACCACTGTCAAAAATGTAAAGTGCAGAGTAAAGCTCCCGCAACTCTGTCCCAACGACATGTCTTCCCCCCCCCCCAATTTCCCATTCCAACCCTTCGTAGTCCTGTCCGAGTGATGTAACCAATTATTGCTAAATTACAGGAAGTTTTGCGCTGTAGGCCTATACCCACTATGAACTAGACTGAGCCTGCCCACATTCACTTTCACATAGGACCCTTGCAACCAGAGAAGGCTTCTGCCTATCTGCTGGGCTGAATTTGAACCCAGGTCTGAGCTGACAGGCCAGTGTCTACCCCACCATGATATAGATCCTGCCTTTTCAGCTACAGTCGGTATACGGATGCAGGAAAAGTGTGGGGGGGGGGGGGAATGGAGAAGAGGAAGCAAGTAATAAAAAGGGAAGTAGGATTCCATGGCGGTGCGCTTCCTTTTGTGCAAAAGTACTATTTCTGACATTTCATATGGGATCCTTGGCTTTATAAATTGAGGCAGAGTACAAAAGCAAGGAAGTTATGCTAACCTTTATAAGACACTGGTTAGGCCTCAGCTGGAGTTGTGTGTCCAATTCTGGGCACCACACTTTAGGAAGGATGTCAAGGGTTTGGAGAGGGTGCAGAGGAGATTTACTAGAATGGTACCAGGGATGAGGGACTTCAGTTATGTGGAGAAACTGGAGAATCTGGAATTATTTTCCCTAGTGCAGAGACAGTTAAGGGGAGATTTAATATAGAGGTGTACAAAATTATGAGTGGTTTTGATGGAGTAAATAAGGACAAACTGTTTCTACTGGCAGGAGGGTCGATAACTAGAGGACACAGATTTAAGGTAATTGGCAAAAGAACTAGAGGGGAGAGGAGGAGAAATGTTTTCACGCAGCAAGATGTTATGATCTGGAATGCATTACCTGAAAGGGTGGAGGAAGCAGATTCAATAGTAACTTTCAAAAAGAAATTAGATATATACTTGAAGGGGAAACAAGTGCAGGGCTATGGGGGAAAGAGCAGGGGAGTGGGACTAATTGGATAGCTCTTCCAAAGAGCTGGCACAGACATGATGGGCCAAATGGCCTCCTTCTGTGCTACATCATTCTATGATAATCATAGAGCAATCAGGGGAATTGCTTTGCATCTGGAAGAGAGAGAGAGAGAGAGAGAGAGAGAGAGAGAGAGAGAGAGAGAGAGAGAGAGCCCAATGCTGGAGGCAGAAAGTGTAAATTTTATTATTTGTAAGAACCATAGTTTAAAAAGTTTAATCCTTCCTGCATTTACACCTAGCTTGGAGCTGTCCCATTGTTTTTAAATTTGCTCAAGTCCAGGATGGGAGTCGATCACATGTTGCAAATCGCCAATCAGGGTAATTAAAAGAAATCTGGACAAAATTATAACAAAATGTAACTATGATTACGTGTGACAGAAGTAAATGCTGCACTTACAGGAAGAGCACGCTATGATTCTACATGGCATTTTATCAGTGTTAACATAGGCCAAGAGAGATGCTGCCAACACATGTATATTAAACGTACATTTTAACATGACGTAAACACACAGTAAACTCATGAGCATATGGAAGATTATGGAACGTGTATAGTCTTCAAATCAAACACCTCAGTGGCCACATTAGCAGGTATCCAGACATTCTCCAATGCCAACCACACCATCACTCACCATGTTGTCCAACAGTTCTTCAAGATAGAATGGACACAACAGTGCAGTGCAGTGCACAAGAGCAGCAGAGCACAGAGCGAACGCAGGCCACATTTTGGTGGCTATGTTTTAACATTTCTTTTGACAGTCTTAATGACATGGCTGCCAAAATGGTAGACGAAGAGGAAGAACTGAGTCATATCAAGAGCTATTAAATTTTAAAAAAATCAGCAAAAGATTTAAATGACAAAATCCCAAATGGAAGATTGGGGAGAAAATGAGAGAACATGGGCCACATTATAGCCAAACAGTGATTCGTTAAGGCCCGATTGTTAATGCCAACAGATGTTCGCATACTTCAGTTTAAGTTATCGCTGACCTTGAGCGATGACCACCGCTTGCACCGATAGCTGCACTGCAGGCACTTGAAGCATTCTGGATCATTCCCCTCGTGCGAGTCGATGTGAAACCTCAAGTCTTCTTGTGTCAAGAAGCGGGAGCCGCAGATCCAACAGTGGTGGGGCCTCATCAGGGGCTTGCTGGATCTGTAGTAATTGTACCTGTGTACGCACACACACAAGTTTTCATTCAGACTTTAAAATATAAATTTTTAAAATTTTATTCCACAAGTACAAATATTTGCTCATTTTATCAGTCTGAAAAGATGAATGCACCAGTTATCCAGAATTTACACTCAATACAGAATGTGACAAAGATTTTTTTTTTTTTTTTTTAAACCGACCTCAGAACTTGGATTTCCTTTTCTCTTTCAAGAGAAGGAGGAATTTTTCAGTGGAATTATAGGTTGGGAACTGAATATATTTTAAGTGTATATTTGGGAGAAGGGGCGTAGAGAAAAGAATTCTGTTTTCTAAGTTCCTTACTCAAAAATATCAGGTATCAACAACATTATCGTCAGGTGGTAGATATCTTGAAAAATCCTTAGATTATGGACAGAGGGTGGTGAGAGCCCATATCCGGGTAGCTTTACCTATCTTGGTGGTTTCTGGAGGCCTGCTCTGCTCACTATGAAGGTGAATATGGGGGAGCAGCCAAAAGATGCCCAAGAGTGCCCAGCTAGAGGGGGGTCTCCAGCCATAATCTCCACTGAGCAGATAAAACAAAGAAGTTACATTTTAAAAAGCATGTTTAAGTTGAACAACTGTTGGGAAGCAGAATTGCCCCTCCCCAATATGCAGCAGATGTATTGGGTCTCCCAGATAATTTGCACGGTGTGACACGGAGTCACATAGACAAGTCCCAGGTTTCATCCACGGTCTAGACTGAATTAGCAGCTTTCAACAGGTTTGTGCTGTTTTTGGAGGAGGGGTGCGTGTGTCCTCGAACTCAGATATGCCAGCTACAAACCGTGCAGAAATATGGGGTCCACTTATCGAGTATTATCTAGCTGCATTCAAATTCATAGCATGGCAGATACTGAATTCAAAATACAAGTACTGATATTAGGCCAGCATTAAACTTCATGTTCTTTGTTTCAATTCGAAGGGCTTTGATAAATTCCATTCGTATTGGTAAGACGCAGTTAAACATGCACGCTCATACTTTCAGGAGTCTTAACATTGGGCCAACGTCAGGCATCAATTGGTTTACCTGCGCCCCAAGTACCCTCTGTACTTCCTCCTGCCGAACCGCTTGGGTGGGCGACCACGCCGTCGCAAATGTTTGTAAGATGTCTCGTTGGTGTTTGATGATGGGTCTTTGTTCTCAGAATCTGACTGGCTGATCCCAGACTCTGCTACAATCTCATTGGCTGCCAATACATCCCCATTCTCTTGCGCAGTTGAGCTGGCTGCTTCAGAGCTCTGGAGGTCCATCGGGTTGGACTGGGAGGTGACAAGTGCCTCAACCTCTGCTCCTGTTGCACAAAAAGACAAGAGAGGGTTCAGATACTGAAGAGTTAGGGGTGATAACACAGTCAAAGAGGTAGATTTTGAGGAGGCCTTTTGAAGGTAGGAAGAGATGTAACAAAATGTAAGGGTTTACAAAGAGAATCCCAGAATGCAGGGTACAATGGCTGAAGGCTCTGTCACGAAGTGCAGCTGAGGAAAGGAAAATGTAGTACAGACTGGGGTACAAGCTGGGACATAGTATCAGGGGAGTTTACACAGGGGTGTCTAAACAAGGATTTTGTAATCAAGGTATTTCAAGCCAGTAGCAGTCAGTGAGTACACAGGAGCGGGGGAGAATAGGCAAGTTGAACTTACTACAGGATTAGATGTGGACAGCAGCATCCTGGATGAATTGGGGTTTGTGCAAGGAGTCCAGGAGGCCAACATGAAGAGCACTGAGTGGGTGCAAGCAGAGGTAGCATTCTTGCCTTGGAGTCAGAAGGTCGTAGGTTCAAGACCCATTCCAAAGACTTGAGCACATAATTTAGGCTGACATTCCAGTGCAGTAGTAAGGCATCAAGTTTTATTTAATTTTAGCTGTGTAGGATACTGCAAGCAGGATTGTATACATGCATTCAGAGATTTCTAACTACAGACTTCTTTATTCAAAAATCTGACAAATTGATTCATCCCTCTTGTGGATGTACTAGATCGCATAGCACTATACGAAAGAGAGCAGGGAATCCTACTGTGGCCTAGCCAATCGTTATCCCTCAATCAACACCACTAAGATTGTTTAATTGGTCATTTGTATCACTTTTGTTTGTGGGGCCTTGCCGTTTGCAAATTGGCAGTCGTGTATTCCTACATTACCACAGTGACTACACTTCAAAAAGTATCTCATTGGCTGTGAAGCACTTTGCGATGTCCTGAGGTTGTGAAAGGTAGAACATAAGAACATCAGAAGCAGGAGTAGGCCATACGGCCCCTCGAGCCTGCTCCACCATTCAATAAGATCATGGCTGATCTTCTACCTCAACACCACTTTCCCACCCTATCCCCATATCCCTCGATTCCCTCAATGTCCAAAAATTATCAATTTCATTCTTAAATATACTCAACAACTGAGCAAATAGGTTCGATCTAATAGCCATTAGAGAGACGTGGTTGCAAAGTGACTACGGTTGGGACATAAATATTCCGGGATACTTAACTTTTAGAAGAGATAGGCAAAATGGAAAAGGAGGAGGGGTAGCCCTGATAATAAAAGGTTGGGATAAAGACAGTAGAAGGAAAGGATCTTAGCTCCGAAAATCAAGAAATAGAATCAGTTTGGGTGGAGCCAAGAAACAGCAAGGGGCAGAAAACATTGGTGGGAGTGGTTTATAGGCTTAAAAAAGAACTATGTAAATACAAGTTGGACAGGCTGCGACAGTCATGGAGTCGAGGATTGTAGTGGAGCAAAAGGAAATCTTATCAGCATGCACATGGAAGTTGACCACATGCTTACAGATAATGCCATCAATTGACAGCATGTAGGCAAGGAATGGGAAGTAACCAAGGACGGAACCTTAGGCCACAGTGAAGGTTATCATTCAAGATAGGACAAAATGCTATTGCAGGAGACATTCTTTCAATGTTGAGACAGTCAAGAATAGAATCATGAAAAGATTGTGATATCGAGTACAGGAGGTGGAAGAGGAAAGAGCAGTGGGCCATTTCTAAGGCTGCGAAGAAGTTGAAGAGGAATAATGCACCACAGTCACAGTCTCAGAGACATCACTGACTGGCCAGGATGGTCTCAGTGCTGTGGATGGAATAAAAACCATCCTGAATTTAACTGAACCCAAAATGATGGAAGTGGAATGGAGTTCAAATCAAAACATGCATCATCTCCTAAAAAACTAGTTCTTAAAAAACAGATCTTGTTCCCTCATTTATCCAATTTCTGATTTAAAAAAATACTGCTGCAGAATTAATCATCACCTGCACCGTCTTAAAAAGTAAATACATTTCTTACTGTAGAATGGAGTCTGCAGACCAGAAGAGGCCAAGTTCAATCCTCAATCTGTGCTGAGTAAATGGCTCTCAGCTAGGACAAGGAGAAATCCCAACAAAAACAAGTCAGCACTTGAATACCGGCCAATGACCCCTGCCCAAAGTATGAGAGGTAAGGGTTGGTTGTGGATGCCTCCTACTGTCAAATTCCCTGTTCGAACTCACTGGCAAGGCTCACAGCTGAAGATTGGCTACTTAGGAAAAGTAAAGGAAGTTTGCTTGGCAACCTTGGAATCATACCACAGCAGGAGTCTGCGCCTCCAGGAAAGGTGGGGAAAAAACCCTAGTAAAGAAAAAAGGGCATTACCTACATTTCTGAAGACCGTACAAATCAGGTGTGATCAAGGTACAAATGTAACACCTGGTTATCTGTATAAAGGGGTAGACACAGTAGACCTTGGACTAACTCCCAATCTCCCAAATAAATAGATGGCACCTAGCCCAGGTCTCCTTTCTTTCTTAGCTGCTCTGTTACATAGACTATAGGGAAAGGCTTCATGTGTCACAGAATGGATTCACTCAATGCAGTGGGGGGGGGGCACAGTACTTTGAAATGATTGGAAGCGAACCCAAAGCTTCCTGATCCTGGAAAACCACCCCAGTGGCTGGACACTGCTGGAAACTGAAACACGAGGCCTGCATCACCCTTCACTGTCCTCTCTGCCCGGTTTGAGAGAGTGTGCAGAGGGAAATAATGAGCACTGTGCCTAGCGCAAAGGAAGTGATTAGGAGCCAATTCAAGAAAGGTTGTACGGTGGCATATATTACCATCAATCCCAGACATCGCTTCTGTCCGCAAAACCTTGCGAGGTCTCCCAGGACGCCTCCGAGGCCGGTCACTGGTCGAAGTTGTGACGTTGCGATTGTAGGTTGGCTGCCTTCCACGCGTCTCATCTTCTGCTGGGTTATAATCACTGTCAGCTAATGGGAGAGAGAGAGAGAGAGAGAGAGATTATTTTCTGGAATGGAAAACTACCCAGGAGGAGTCAGCAATTTATCTGATTGAAGGAGCAAGGCAGCAAGTTGTTAGTAAAACTGATACAGTGACACTTTTGCTCGTCAAACAATGGGTCACACAAATGTAAAATTTCTCTATACATTCAAGACACACATTTCAGGACTTTGCTCTAGATAAATGCCACATGACCAGGTTATACTGTCCCAACCAAAGTTAAATCAGTCTCCAAAACTGGTCACAATCTAATCTCCAATGTGGAACGCAACTAACCCAGCTTGTAAGTTCAAGATCAATGCCCATGTGAACCAGAATCACGCTGCAGGAATGCCCATTCTTCCAGGAATGCCCACCTTGAAGAAGTTCTGCTCTTCTCTCAGACAGGATTTTCGCCCACCCCGCCTCATGTAAGGATATATATTTTTTTTATCCACACTTTGTTTGTGTCTTTTGTTCTTCTCTCCCACATGACCATCCTGTTTCTTAACCTGTCCCATTACCATCTCCTTTTGCCTTGCTTAATCTCTCCTGCCTTCGATCCTATCACAGACCTTCCCTTTTGTTCTTTCATCTCCTCTCCCATTTCCCAGCCTCTACACTTGCTTAAAAATCTGTTCCATTTCCTGCTTTTTTCCAGTTCTGACGAAAGGTCATCGACCTGAAACGTTAACTCTGTTTCTCTCTTCACAGATGCTGCCTGACCTGCTGAGTATCTCCAGCATTTTGTGTTTTTATTCCGCTCTGCACTAAGTTTATAGTGCCACCAATCAGACGCACCAGTATGATTTGCCAAGTCACTCGCACTACAGTACCACGTCACCCCTTTACTACATGCTGCCCGTCAGTTGTTTCCAAGTGGGAGTTCACAAGATGTAGACCTCCTCCTTAATTTAAATGAAAACCAAGAGTTCAGTGTGGAGCGGCTCTACTTGCAGCGTCCAATATAACTGCAGCAATTCTACTAATCCACCTGCATTGATCGAGATTATGATTCTCATTTACTGCTCCTGGTTTCAGTACTGTCCACAGTAAACTGGGCAAATCTGTTAATGGGTAAAACGACAGATGATCAGTAGGAGATGCTCAAAAAAGAAATGATGATACAGAACCAGTTTATACCTCCGGGGGTGGGGGGTGGAAAGAGAGCTATATTTGCCAAAAAACAGCCATGGACGACTAAAGAGGTAAGGGACAGCATAAATTAAAAGAAAAAGCATACAAAAATGCAAAAAATAGCACAGATCCCAGCAAATGGGAAAGATACAAAGAACAGCAAAGGGTGAGAAAACAGATAGTAAGAGCTACAAAAAGGGAGTATGAAAAGAAACTTACAAGGGATATCAAAATCAACACAAAAGAATTTTTACAATCAGATTAGGAAAAAGAGGTTAGTCAGGCTCAATGTTGGCCCCTTAAAACCTGAAAGCGGTGATATTGCCAATGATAATAAGGAAACGGGCGGCCATGTTGAATAATTACGTTGCATTAGTATTTACAGTAGAGGAAGAGGATAGCATGCGGAAATCCCAAGGAAACTAATATTAAATCTGGGACAGGGACTCAATAAAATTAACGCAAGTAAAATAACAATAATGAAGAAAATAATGGCACTAGAGAGTGACAAAGCCCCAGGACCAGATGGTTTCCATCCCAGGGTTTAAAGGAAGTAGGTGATCACATTGCAGATGCCCTAACTATAATCTTCCAAAGTTCTCTCGATTCAGGGACTGTTCCTTTAGATTGGAAAGTTGCACATGTCACTCCACTATTTAACAATGGCGAGACAGAGAAACCAGGGAATTATAGACCAATTAGCCTAACATCTGTTGTCAGGAAATTGCTAGAGTCTATAATTAAGGATAGGGTGACTGAACACCTCGAAAATTTTCAGCTGATCAGAGAGAGCCAGCATGAATTTGTAAAAGGTAGGTCATGCCTGACAAACCTGATTGAATTTTTTGAAGAAGAGGTGACTAAAGTAGTGGACAGGAGAATGTCTATGGAGGTTATTTATACGGACTTCCAGAAGGCATTTGATAAAGTCCCACATAAGAGACTATTAACTAAGGTAGAAGCCCACGGAATCAAGGGCAAATTATTGACCTGGTTAGGAAATTGGCTGAGTGGCAGGAGACAGACAGTAGGGATAATGGGTAGGTACTCAAACTGGCAGGATGTGACTAGTGGTGTCCCACAGGGATTGGTGTTGGGGCCTCAACTATTCACAGCATTTATTAACGACTTAGATGATGGCATAGAAAGTCATATGTCCATGTTTGCCAATGACACAAAGATAGGCGGTACAAGGCTGTGTAGATGAAAGCATAAAATTACAACGGAACAGCAACAGATTTAAGTGAATGGGCAAAACTGTGGCAAATGGATTTCAACGTAGGCAAATGTGAGGTAATCTACTTTGGACCTGAAAAGGACAGAACAGGGTACTTTTAAAATGGTGAAAAGCTAAAAACAGTGGATGTCCAAAGAGACTTGGGGGTCATGAACAGTTACAGAAAATAATTAAAAAGGCTAATGGAATGCTGGCCTTTATATCTAGAGGACTAGAATACAAGGGGGTAGAAGTTATGCTGCAGCTATACAAAACCCTGGTTCGTCCACACCTGGAGTACTGTGAGCAGTTCTGGACACCACACCGTATGAAGGATATATTGGCCTTGGTGGGAGTGCAGCATAGGTTTACTTCCCCCCCCCCGCCCAATTCAAGGGGGGGGGGGAGAATGAAAAGGAATGTGGCAGTAGTAGGTGACAGTATAGTCAGGGAGATAGATACAGTTCTCTGCAGCCATGACAGGGAGTAACGAAGGTTGTGTTGTCTGCCCAGTGCCAGAGTTAAGGATATCTCCTCGCGACTGGAGAAGAACTTGGAGTGGGAGCGGGAAGGATCCAGTTGTCGTGGTCCACGTAGGAACCAACGACATAGGTAGAACTAGGAATGAGGTTCTGCTGAAGGAGTTTGAGGAGCTAGGAACCAAATTAAAAAGCAGAACCTCAAAAAGGTAATAATCTCTGGATTGTTACCTGAGCCATGTGCAAATTGGCATAGGGACAAACAGATTAGAGGTTTAAATGCATGGCTCAAAGAGTGATGTGGGAGGAAGGGGTTTCCATTCATGGGACACAGGCACCAGTACTGGGGAAAAAGGGAGCTGTTCCGATGGGACTGGCTCTATTTAAACCGGGCTGGGGCCAGTGTCCTGGCGAATCGAATAACTAGAGCAGTAGACAGGATTTTAAACTAATAAGGGAGGGGGGAGGATTTAGGAAAGAGTAAATTTAAAAGCAGCAAGAGAAATGCCAAGGCTCTAGAGCAGAGTAGGGTTTTGGGTAAAAATAAGCAGAGTAGGTCAGGAAGGGACAGAGAGAGTAACAAAGGTAATAGGGCATCAGTGACTACGGTGACATCAGGGAAAAATAGAAAGAAGTCAAAGCGAAAGGCACTATATCTGAATGCTCGAAGCATTTGCAACAAAATAGATAAATTAACAGCGCAGATAGAAATCAATACTTTTGATCTAATAGCCATTACAGAGACGTGGTTGCAAAGTGGCCAAGGTTGGGAACTAAATATTGTAGGATACTTAAGTTTTAGAAGAGATAGGCAAAATGGAAAAGGAGGAGGGGTAGCCCAGATAATAAAAGGTTGGGATAAAGACAGTAGAGAGAAAGGATCTTAGCTCCGAAAATCAAGAAGTACAATCAGTTTGGGTGGAGCCAAGAAACAGCAAGTTGTTTATAGGCCCCAAACAGTAGTTGTAATGTGGGGCAGAGTATAAATCAGGAAATTAGAGGCGCATGTAACAAGGCTAATACAGTAATCATGGTGGACTTTAATCTACATATAGACTGGGCAAACCAAATTTGCAGTAATAGTGTGGAGGACAAATTCATAGAATGTATACAAGATAGTTTTCTAAATCAATATGTTGAGGAACCAACTAGGAGTAGGCTTTTTTGATCTAGTATAGTGCGATGAGAAAGGGTTAATTAATAACCTTGTAGTAAAGGAGCCTCTAGGAAGAGTGATCATAATATGATAGAATTTTATATTGAGTTTGAAAGTGATTTAGTTAAATCCAAACAATTTTAAATCTAAACAAAACAAACTACATAGGTATGAGGGGCGAGATCGCTTAGGTAGGTTGAGAAACTACATTAAAAGGTATGACGGTAGACACAGAAACATAGAAGATAGGAGGAGTAGGCCATTCGGCCCTTCGAGCCTGCTCCGCCATTCAATGCGATCATGGCTGATCATCCAAATTCAGTACCCGATCCCTGCTTTCTCCCCATACCCCTTGATCTCTTTAGCCTTAAGAAATATGTCCAACTCCTTCTTGAATATATTTAATGTATTGGTCTCTACTGTGGCAGAGAATTCCACCGGTTCACCACTGCGTGAAGAAATTCCTCCTCATTTCTGTCCTAAATGGCCTACCCCTTATCCTTAGACTGTGACCCCTGGTTCTGGACTCCCCGACCATCGGGAACATCCTTCCTGCATCTAGTCTGTCCAGTCCTGTCAGAATTTTATAAGTTTCAATGAGATCCCCTCTCATTCTTCTAAACTCCAGCGAGTACAAGCCCAATCAACCCAATCTCTCCTCATACGTCATTCCTGCCATCCCAGGTATCAGCCTGGTGAACCTTCGCTGAACTCCTTCCATGGCAAGAACATCCTTCCTCAGATAAGGCGACCAAAACTGCACACAATACTCGAGATGTGGTCTCACCAAGACCCTGTACAACTGCAGCAAGACATCCTTATTCCTGTACTCAAACCCTCTCGCTACAAAGGCCAACATACCATTTGCCTTCTTAACCGCCTGCTGCACCTGCATGCTTACCTTCAGCGACTGGTGCACAAGGACACCCAGGTCTCGTTGCACTTCCCCTTCTCCCAATCTATTGCCATTCAGATAATAATCTGCCTTCCTGTTTTTGCCACCAAAGTGGATAACCTCACATTTATCCACGTTATATTGCATCTGCCATTGCTAGACAAGCAATGGCTAACATTTAAAGAATTAATACATAATTTATAACAAATATACATTCCTTTAAAGAACAAAAACCCCACAGGAAAAGTGGTCCTACCACAGCTAACAAGAGAAGTTAAAGATAGTATTAGATCAAAGGAACAGGCTTATAATGTTGCCAAAAATAGTAGGAAGCCTGAGGATTGGGAGGATTTCAGAATTCAGCAAAGGAGGACCAAGAAATTGATAAAGAAAGGGAAAATAGAATGAGAGTAAACTAGCGAGACATAAAAACAAGACTGTAAAAGCTTCTGTAGGTATGTTAGAAGGAAAAGATTAGCAAAAGTAAACGTGGGTCTCTTACAGGCTGAGACAGGAGAAATTATAATGGGGAATAAGGAAATGGCAGAGAAATTAAACAAATACTTTTTGTGTCGGTCTTCACAGAAGGTGCAAAAAAAATTCCCAGAAACAGTGGAGGAACTGAAAGAAATTATTAGTAAAAAAAGTACTGGGGAAATTAATGGGATTGAAAGCTGATAAATCCCCTGAACCTGATGGCCTACATCCTAGGGTTTTAAAAAAGAGGTGGCTATAGAGATAGTGGATGCATTGGTTGTCATCTTCCAAAATTCCCTATATTCTGGAACGGTTCCCGCAGATTGGAAGGCAGCAAATGTAACCCCAATATTTAAGAAAGGAGGGAGAAAATGGGTAACTACAGACCAGTTAGCCTGACATCAGTAGTAGGGAAAATGCTAGAATCTATTATTAAGGACGCGGTAACAGGGCACTTAGAAAATAATTATAAGTTTGAGCAGAGTCAACACGGATTTATAAAAGGGAAATCATGTTTGACAAATCTGTTGGAAGTTTTTTGAGGTTGTAACGAGCAGAATAGATAAGGGGGAACCAGTGGATGTGGTGTATTTGGATTTTCAGAAGACATTCGATAAGGTGCCACACAAGAGGTTATTAAACAAAATGAGGACTCATCAGATTGGGGATTGGTTAACGGACAGAAAACAGAGAGTAGGAATAAACAGGTCATTTCGGGTTTGCAGGCTGTAACTAGTGGGGCACTGCAAGGATCAGTGCTTGGGCCTCAGCTATCCACAATGATTTGGATAAGGGGACCAAATGTAATATATCCAAGTTTGCTGATGATACAAAGCTAGGTAGGAATGTAAGTTGTGAGGAGGATCGAAAGAGGCTTCAAGGGGATATAGACAGGCTAAGTGAGTGGGCAAGAACATGGCAAATGGAATATAAAATGGAGAAATGTGAAGTTATCCACTTTGGTAGGAAAAATAGAAAAGTAGAGTATTTTTTTTTTTAAATGGGGAGAGATTGGGAAATGTTGGTGTTCAGAGGGACCTGGGTGTCCTTGTACACGAATCACTGAAAGTTAACATGCAGGTACAGCAAGCAATTAGGAAAGCAAATGGTATGTTGGCCTTTATTACAAAAGGATTTGAGTATAAGAGTAAAGACGTCTTACCGCAGTTATATAGGGCCCTGGTGAGACGGCACCTGGAGTATTGTGTACAGTTTTGGTCTCCTTACCTAAGGAAGGATATACTTGCCGTAGAGGGAGTGCAACGAAGGTTCACCAGACTGATTCCTGTGATGGAGGGGGGGGGGGTGGCGGGGGGTTGTCCTATGAAGAGAGATTGAGTGGACTAGGCCTATATTCTCTGGAGTTTAGAAGAATGAGAGGTGATCTCATTAAAACATACAAAATTCTTACAGGGCTTGACAGGGTAGATGCAGGGAGGTCGTTTCCCCTGGCTGGGGAGTCTAGATCCAGGGGTCACAGTCTCAAAATAAGGGGTCGGCCATTTAGGACTGAGATGAGGAGAAATTTCTTCACGCAGAGGGTGGTGAATATTTGGAATTCTCTACCCCAGAGGGCTGTGGCTGCTCAGTCGTTGAGTATATTCAAGACAGAGATTGATATATTTTTGGATATTAAGGGAATCAAGGGATATGGGGATAGTGCAGGAAAGTGGAGATGAGGTAGAAGATCAGCCATGATCTTACTGAATGGCAGAGCAGGCTCGAAGGGCCAAATGGCCAACTCCTGCTCCTATTGCTTATGTTCTCGCGTTCATTAGAATGATACCCAGACTTCAAGGGTTGTTATGTGGAGAGATTACACAAATTAGCGTTGTATTCTCTAGAATTTAGAAGGTTAAGGGGTGATCTGATCAAAGTTTTCAAAAGACATTAAGGGAAGTGATGTGCCTTCAATAACCACAAAACTAGAAGTTATAGACTTTAACAAGTTGGCTTTTAATCACTAAGATCAGAGCTAACATCTCAACACACTGACTGGCTCACAGGAATGAGTCATACAGATCCTGGGATCTTTAAGTAAGAGAAGTCAGGGGCGGAGCCAAGAGTCAAGACCTGGAACCTTCCAGGTTAGTCAGGGAAGAGGAAGTGAAACTATACACCGTGTGGGGGAGGGTAATATACATGAGTGCAAAACGAATACAGGCAAGACAAACAGATTTCATTACAGGAAGCAGCTAGGGTAGACAGAGAGAAACGATTTCTGCTGGTTGGGAAATTCCAGGACTGGGGGCATAGTCTAAAAATTAGAGCCAGACCTTTCAGGAGTGAAATTAGGAAACACTTCTACACACAAAGGGTGGTAGACGTTTGGAACTCTTGTGCAAACGGCAGTTGACGCTAAATGAATTGTTAACAAAAATCTATCAATCTCAGATTTAATATTAAGTAAGGATATGAAGGAACATGGGCCGAAGGCAGGTATATGGAGTTAGGTCGCAGATCAGCCATGATCTCATTGAATGGCAGAACAGGCTCGAGGGGCTCAATGGCCTACTCCTGTTCCTATGTTTTGGCTGCTGAATGTTGCTGCATCTCCGGTTCTCTTTTCTGAGGCAGGTGCACTTAATGAACAAGTCTGCTCCTGAACTTTTCGAATGGTGCATTACCCTCTCGGTCGTCAATGGCTCCAGCATCCACAATATCATCCTCCTCTTCCTCTTGCTCCAGCTCCTGGGCCTTATCTTCCTCCGGTCTTGGCGACACATTCTGCTTCCTCGGCCGTCCCCTCCCTCTCTTTTTACATAGAAAACCTCCTAGGAAATGGCATGGAAGTTCAGATAAAGGTTTTGCTTTAACTCAACGCAGCAAATTTCATTCGATTTAGCAGTAGAGAATACCGTAAACTGTACAGAATACCATAAGCTGTAGAGAATAGTGTAAGTATTAATACTCTACAACAAAAACACATGCATTCAGAGATTTCAAAATACAGACCCTTTCATTCAAAGATCTGACAAATTGATTCTTCCTCTTGTAATTGTGCGAAGGTTATGAAGCAAAATGAAAGAATCCATAACTAAAGGAATACACAAGTTTGTATTAAAAAATTATTTTTAGTTCTGTTACATTTTTGACTTCCTGTTTCAACAATACCCCATGTCATCAAAGAGTTCTATTAAAGAGTCATAGTTGCAGACTAATTTTTAGTCAAGTCAAGTGACATTCTCAGCAATACTCCAGCACATGACAGCAGAGTGGTGGGACCTGGGATCGCACTCACCCGTTGAGCGCCTGATTTCAACTGCGTAATACTGGGAAGCTGCTGCCTGGAGGGCAACAAATGTAATATTGAAAGTGGAAAAAAATCAACTAATGCTGATCACTTTAGTGAAATAGTTTTGATGGAGCCCTTTCATTTGCTGTGTGACCGTGGTGAACTTTCCCTCCTCAACCTGTCTGTAGCCTTTGACATGGTTGGCCACACCATCCTCCTCCATGGGACTGCCCTCACCTGGTTCCATTCCCCGTAGCCAGAGAATCACCTGCAATGGCTTCTCTTCCCGCTCCGTTATCTTGAGTCCCCCCAGGATCTATCCTAGGCCCCCTCCTATTTCTCATCTATATGCTGCGCTTCGGTGACATCATCCGAAAGCGCAACGTCAGGTTCCACATATATGCTGATGACACACAGTTCTACCTCTAGCAATTTTCTCAACCCCTCCACTGCCTCTTTGTCAGAAACTTCCTCCAATTAAAAGCGAAGATAATGGCCCAAACTCCATTCCTCAGCTCTGGAGACTTTCCACAACATGGGGTAGCAAGTCCACGAAGAGCCCAGGTGAAGGGGAGGTGGGCCTACCTCACGGGCAGTATTAGGAATGCGGGTCAGTGGATTGGAATCGGACTGGAGTCCCAGTACTGTTTGAAAGCCCGGATCGACACCCAAAAGCAGCAAGGATGTCAATTTGCCTTCAGCAAATAGAGAGCTGCCTGTTAACATAGAGCAGTGTGTGCCCAGACAGCAGCGCTGTCCTGGTTTAATATCGACGCAGAAGCTCTTTCACAAGCTGCTCTGTGGCTCAAAGTCCGAAACTGAAAATTGAAATTAAAATCAGTAACAAAATATTTTGTGAGAAAGGATTTAGTATGAAGCTTTCCCCCCTTCTAAATAGAACTGCACCTGGCATAAGCAGAGGTCAGGGAGCAGTGCACGGGGTGGGGAAGGGAAGAGGTTGAAAAGAACACATTTAAATGTATAAAGCTTTGCGGAAATAACAACGGTTTCTAGATTTACAGAGAGTGAATTAACAGAGTAAGAAACATGCGTAATGAGCATTGGACTGACACTTACTAATGTTGAGATGTCGATCCTTCATGTGATTGATCAGATTGTCCTTTGAGATGCTTTTATATGGACACATCTTACACTTGAACTGCTGCACTACCACCACCTCCATCATGTCCTCCAGGTTGGACAGGTCGTGCTGCTCAAGATGGTCTGCACAGGTGGACGTCGGTCCTTCTGCCAACCCATCTCCCGACATGTTGGAAAGCCTGGAGCTGGACATCTGAGAGGTGGACATTTGAGAATCAATAGGACCACCTAAAGAAAATACATTAGAGAGTCAAAGTCAGGGGTAGCTGGGCACTGAGTACCCCCCAAATAATCACAGTCTGGAGCAAGTGATCTGATTACATTTTCCAACAGAGCATCTTACAAACTACCAGCATGCATAGGAGTCAATGTTCAAGATAACATTGTAAACCACAACAGAAAAGCTTAAGCAGTTTATCATCTTCTTCGGCAGTCCCTTGGAACCGAGGATGACTTGCTTCCACATTAAAAAGGAGTTCTCAGGTGACTGATTAGTCCAATGCGGGACCTACAGTCTCTGTCACAGGTGGGGCAGACGGTGGTTGAAGGGGCGAGTGGGTGGGGTGCTTGGGTTGACGTGCGCTCCTTGCGCTGCCTGCGCTTGGCTTCCGCTTGCTCCCGGCGAAGAGACTCGAGGTGCTCGGCGCCTTCCTGGATGCTTCTCCTCCACTTTTTCAAGGAGGCTTTGAGGGTGCCCTTGAAGCGTTTCCTCTGCCCACCTGGGGCTCTCTTGCCGTGCTGGAGCTCAGAATAGAGCGCTTGTTTTGGGAGTCTCGTATCGGGCATGCGGACAATGTGACCCATCCATTGGAGCTGATCGAAGCTCTGACCACGCTCAATGCTGGTGATGTTGGCCTGAGCAAGAACACCGACATTGGTGCGCCTATCCTGCCAATGGATTTGCAGGATCTTGCGGAGGCAGCGTCAGTGGTGCCTCTCTAGTGCTTTGAGGTGCCTTTAAGCAGTTTATAACAACAAATTGAACTGTCATTTAATGATTTGCAAGCCTGCAGCAACTTATACACTGGTGCAACTAATAGACTTTAAAAAAAGTGTTAGAACAAGTGCATACTGTATTGGTTAAAATGTAAATACTGTACCACCCAATGAAAAATACACAGATTATGTTTGCGGGCAACTGTTGCACCTCCATAACTTCATTAAAAAAAAAAAACCTGCAGAGTTATATTCTCACCATCATCAGGGCCTGGCAGTACAAGGTACTGAGTGGCCTCAGCTCCTTCATCTCCTGCACTCGTTACAGCGATACAACCTGGGCAAAGCACAAATCAGCATCATCACCACCAAAAGAACACAGCAGATGGCTTAGTAATTGCAAATGTGAGAAATCAGATATAAAAACCAGAAGATGCTGAAAATACATGTCGCAAAGAGAAAGGTAAATTAGCATCTTGGGTATAATCGTTCAACTCTGATGAAGGGTTTCATAGCCAAAACATTAAGCTGTCTTTGTTTTTAATGGAACGTTTCATTAGTTCACCTTTTTTATTAATGGGAAGTACTTAACAAATACGCAACTTATTTTCACCAGCCAGGCCCAATTAACAGGCTTTAACTACACCAAGGCCCTGAGGCAGACCAATAATCAATTTACTTGGAAATAGGTCTAATAATTCCCCATATTTATGTGATAAGTACGATCTCCATTAGGTACATTCCAAGGGCACTCACTTTGCATGATGTCGGGTCCAATTGTAGACTCTATAATTTTATCGATAGCTGACCCGAGGTCGGAGGATGTAGAAGCGGTCGAGTCCGACACGATCATGGCTCCATCCAGTGCCACGCTGGAGTGGACCAGTACTTGGGCAGATTCAGACACCATGATGGACTGTGTAACTGTGGAGACGCTGGACACGATAGTGGACTGAGCAACCGAGGAGGAGTCTGGAAGGTGCGCTATGGTGATGACATCTGTGCTGGAACTTGTTTCAGGAACCACCTCCTGGAATATGGCAGCAAAAGGAAACGCATTTGTTAGGAAGGATTTCAGCAGCTTATAGGTTCAATGTATAATCAGATAGTTCAGAGTGTTGAGCTCATTTTTCCATAAGGAGAAACCAGTTAGCTACACCATTGAAATAGAAACATACATGGAAACACAGAAGATAGGAGCAGGAGTAGGCCATTCGGCCCCTCGAGCCTGCTCCGCCATTCAATACGGCCATGGCTGATCATCCAAATTCAGTACCCTGTCCCTGCTTTCTCCCCATATCCCTTGATCCCCTTAGCCTTAAGAAATATATCTAACTCCTTCTTGAATATATTTAATGAATTGGCCTCAACTGTCTTCTGTGGTAGAGAATTCCACAGGTTCACCACTCTCTGGGTGAAGTAATTCCTCCTCATCTCAGTCCTAAATGGCTTACCCCTTATCCTTAGACTGTGACCCCTGGTTCTGGACTCCCCCGCCATCGGGAACAGCCTTCCTGCATCTAGTCCAGTCATTCTTCTAAACTCCAGTGAATATAAGCCTAATCGACCCAATCTCTCTTCATACGTCATTCCTGCCATCCCAGGTATCAGTCTGGTGAATCTTCGCTGCACTCCCTCCATGGCAAGAACATCCTTCCTCAGATAAGGCGACCAAAACTGCACACAATACTCAAGATGCGGTCTCACCAAGGCCCTGTACAACTGCAACAAAACATCCTTGCTCCTGTACTCGAATCCTCTCGCTATGAAGGCCAACATACCATTTGCCTTCTTAACCTTGTGCTTAAATCCATTCACAGCCTCATCCCTCCCTATCTCTAATATTCTCCCACCCTACAATCCTGGTCTTCCCCCTTAAACCACTTTGCCACTCCTCCTTGAAGACCCTTCTTATATCCCATCTCTTTAACCAAGCTTTTGGTCACCCCTCCCAGTGTCTGCTTCTTTGGCTTGACATCTTTTGTCGGATTTCACTTCCCTGAAGCACCTTAGGGCTTTTTATAAACATTAAAGGCGCTATATAAACCCAAGTTGTTACACAACTTAAAACTGGGAGAATCAAATGACTGAATATAGTAATCTATACAAAGTGACTAAACAACCATGTGCCCCTATCTGTAAAGTAGGTAAAAATTACTTTACAAACAAGACCAGTTATTACATCATTACATGATTCACTGAAATTAGAGCCATTTCTATGCTCTCTACATTGTTTTCTTTAATAAAGTGAATTAGCACTGGATATTACACGAGTATCTTGTGTGTTAAGCAAATGGCTTGGTCCTGCAATTTCCATTTTAAGGAGCTAAAAATTAAAATAATCATTTAATAGCTAACTGGGAAGTAAGACCATGTGCTTGCGACTCGCTTGTCTGTGGCCACTTTAAAGAATTGTAAACCAGTCAGTCGTTCTGAGGGAAAAGTGGTTAATTGGGCTCAACATTAACTGAATGATTTGGGCTCCATCCCAAGAATTTACAGTTGACTTCGATAGATGCCTGGTTGAAGAGTTTGGACAATTTAACATATCCTGATGAGCTCTTGTGTGGGCTTTTTAAAAAAAAATTGGTCTGCTGGATAGTGGTGTGCAAATGGTGCTGGTACATTTTTAATTTCTATCATCTTGCAGGACAGTGATATTTGCCGTCAATGTTCCAAGTTCCATTTCCGGTGCCATACCATAGATTCTTCCGAGCTCTGGCCCACACCAGAGTCAACGCCCGAACCGTTGTCTGCCTCGGATACCATGCCAAGGGTGGTTACTGTGTCGCTGCTGTCTGCAGATACCGCCTCGGACGTCTCCACTGCCATGCCGCTCTCAGAGGGTTCTTCCTGCCCCAGGGGAGCAGCATCACTGCTGCTCTGCACCGCGTTCTCCTCCAGCTCCATCGTACCACCGGTCTGTTAGAAGAAAGCCTGCAATAAGAGAGCAATGGAGGAGGGTCAGACGAGGCGGTTTTATTAGAAAATGTTACTGCAGGCTTCACATTATACACAAAGTGACACCAGAAGCAAGAGGAATATTTCTTTATGCTCAGGCTGCTGGCAGGTCTGGAGAAATTTCTCGTGGCCCCTTGGATGGACTGGTTTTGCAACTAATCAAATCACATCAGGAACAATTTAAATTATTGAAGTATCAAACTTAGAATAGTAAAATAAGAACGTTTAAACACATTTTAAATCAGAAGTGTAAACACTTCCATTCTGATTACCGTGTTATCCATCTCTTCCTCCACTTCCCAATCCTGTTTGTTTTATTCCCCCCTACCAAATCTATCTTTTGCAGCCTAACTTTAACAATCTTTGCTCCAAAATGACTGGTGGGAGCGACTTTCAAAGTGCAGGGCTTGTACAGGCTTGAAAGGCCATTTTCTTTCTCAAAAGCTCATACATTCTCATCACCTCAGGACGTCCCAAAGCGCTTTCCAGCCAATTAAGTACTTTTCTTTCTGGAAGTGATATAATGCAGGGGATCGCGGCAGCCAATTTGCACACAGCAAGGCCCCACAAACAGCAATGAGAATAATCTGTTTTATTGATGTTGGGGGATAAATATTGGACAGAACTCCCCCGCTTTCGTTTGAAACAGCACCATGAAATCTTTTACGTCCACCAGAGATGGCAGGCGCGGGCCTCGGTTTAAGGTTTATCCGAAAGACGGCACTCCCTCAGTGCTGCACTGGAGTGGCAGCCTAGATTTTTGTGCTCAAGTCTCGACCCACAACCTCCTGACTCAGAGGGAGAGTGCTACCAACTGAGCCATGGCTGACACTTCCTCTGAAGATTAGCTTGTTCACATTACAGACAAAAATAGATCAATCTTTGATACATTACGAGATTAAAAAGATAAAAGCCGGAGTGCTGGGAATCAAATAAAGACAGAAAATTCTGGAAACACATAGCACATCTGTCAGCATTTCAAAAAGTATATTTGCCATTGCACACAGGCCACAGAGTTGTAATACTGTTTTCTGAGTTGTCATTTCTAGCTGTGATTAAGTGTGAAGCCCAATCTCTGGGAATGTGCAGAGTAAGCTATTAACCTCAAGCCATTATCAGATTGTTTTACTAGGTGCAAAAACTGACAGCATGTTGCTGCAGGGAAAGAGTAGGATCTTCACAGAAAATGAGACTCGGAGGCCCTCCACCCTCCTGTCACCTTTAGTCTTCTATTCCACTTGGTCTTTGCAAGGAATGTAGAACAGGAACGCTGCGAGCAGCACCTCATACATAACACCCCCACCACAGACAGTTACCAGGAAGTTACAAACAAAAGCTGCAAGATTTACTGGCTTGATCCTTCATTTTAAAACAATCTAACCAGTTCCTATTTCATGAGTCTGGTTACTGTACTGTATTTGTAGTGTGTGTCCTGGCAAATATTTATCCCTCAACCAACATCACTAAAAAAACATATCATCTGGTTATTATCTCATTGCTGTTTGTGGGAGCTTGCTGTGCCCAAATTGGCTGCCACGTTGCCCACATTACAACAGTGACTAAAAGTACTTCATGGGCTGTAAAGTGCTTTGGGACGTCCCAAGGTTGCGAGAGGCGCTATAGAAATGCAGGTGCTTGCTTTTTTTTTTGCTTCTGAATGTTATTTCATCTGTACATAAATCTGACCAAGTTAGCCTGTATGGATGTTTTCTGCCTCCCGAGGGCATAGGAGAACATCTTGGGCATCCAACGTATTCTCAAGTAAATGCTTTTTAAACTGCATTTCAAGATTAATTATTGAACCTGGGCCATTCTAATCGAAATCCAGTAAAGACTAAATGCAGGCTTTTGTTCCTAGAGGTTTATGGAAACTGTAGTCTAACCGCAAATGAGAGAAAAATATTATGAAAAGGCTGCGCTGAAATAGATGGGTCCCACCTAAAATAGTCAGTCAGTCTTTCGCTACAATCTTAACATTAGAGCTAGGCTGTTTGAGTGAAATCAGGAAGCACTTTTTCCACACAAATGATAGCAGAATTTTGGAACCCGTTTCCCAAAAAGCTGTGGATGCTGGGTCAATTAAAATTTTCAGGACTGGGATCGATGGATTTTTGTTAGGCAAGGGTATCAAGGGATATGGAATAAAGGTGGGTAAATGGAGTCGAGTTACAGATCAGCCATGATCAGATTGAATGGCAGAACAGGCTGGAGGGGCTGAATAGCCAACTCCTGTTCCCATGCTCATCCAGATGTTGACTGGCTTGCTGCACATTGAGCACTTTCTGCTTTTATTTGTGATAAGTCAGTTTCTCTACTGGTTTCCTGATTTAGAAATATGTTCCAGCACATTTTGAAAGTTTTTTTATTTATTTTTTTTTTTTTTTTTTTTTAGGGGCATTGTAAATCAAAACCACACTCAGACTTAATGGTCAAGTGACAATGCAACGGGTCACAGGGAGGTGAAAGAGATGGAGATAAACAAGACAGCTGGAGGAGCAGACACACATATGGAGAGGGACAGACTGACCTCCAGGAACCAAGTACAAAATCTGATGTTTGCAGAGAGCTCTTAGAATATTACACAAAGAGTGATGCCAGGCCTCGTCTCTTCCCATGCCCTCTCCGAGTTCATCCTGTCTATGAGCCACAACTCCTTTGTAAATGAAAATTTGGCCTCAGACAACATCCAATGTTCATTTAATTCAGTATACAAGCAGGATTGGAGGAGACACTGTTGTCATAGGGGTTCATGATAGGGTTAAGTAGAAGTATATAATTCCCCAGTAACTACTGTTCATGCAAGCCTAAACAGTATGAGCAGGCTATTCAACTGTGGAATGCAACACAGCCAAGCCCACCATCCAGAATGTGTGAATGTTTCAGCATGGGCTACTGAATAGAAATCAGGAGCAGGAACCCTGGTTGATCTTTGCCTTTAGCTCTGGGATGCTGGGTACAATAATTCTTCCTCTCTTCCCCGCTGTAGCTGACTCAGCACAGAGCAGAGTTTGAACCTGGGGCTTCCCTGCTCTGTATGGCACAATTCAAGATGTGGCAATGTATTTGCCAAATAGAGCAGCAGGGATCGCTATCTTTTTTTTTTAAATTAAAAATATTAAATATTTCTAAGCAAAAAGGTAAACACGATGCAATGGCTGGCTTTCCCAACCATAGCTGTTAGTTTTAGAACACTGCCAAGGAAACATGAACATACATCATATAAATCAGAAACAAAACACTGGCTGACTGAAATGCAATGTGTACTGATTTTTTTTTCAATTCTCAGTCTTTTCCTTGGATGACACATTTCTGTTAAGATGAGTTAATTCACATTAGGACCCACTCTGGAATTTCCTCCTGACCCTCTATCTCCCTCTCTGACTTCAAGGCCCTCCACTTTTCTGACCAACCCTTTGGTTAACCCTCCTAATTTCTCCACCCATGGCTCGGCACCCATTGTGCTCCCTGTGCCTCTGAAGCGCTGTGGGGTGTTTTCCTACCCCAACCCCGCTGTATAATTGCAAGTTGCTGCAGGAATAAAATCAAATCTGGATTCAAAGTGGAAACTGCAGGAGTGGGGAAGGGAAAGCCATGGTTCAGCTGCCCCTGGTGCCTGCTGCAGATAGTTACAGGGGGCTTTAGCAGCCTGAGTCCAGGCTCTGCATACAACGTCACAGGTGCAAGAGTTAGGCTGTGTGGGGGGAAAGGGAATGTACAAAGAGGGAACTTGCCCCAATATCCCCATTGGAAAAGGCTCAACGTTTAAAGGGAAAGCAAATATTTGAGCTGTGCCCGATTCCTATTTTTTGAAGCTAAAATCATGTCTCAGTGAGACGTACAGCAGTTTCCACATGTAAACGCTTCTACAGTACGATTCGTCAGACACCCTGCATCCAATTAAATACTCACCCTCCGCCCCCCTACACAAATCAGGTTATTAGATACACTGTATATCTCAGGTCCCGCTCAGACTCAACTTCCCACAGCATTGCGCTCAAAGTAAACGCTCAAACTCATTTATATTGCAGAGCACGTTCAGTGGTTCAATACAATCCAACGCCGATTGGACCAAATTTGCCCGGTTTATTCTACACAGTTGCTGTAAACGTGACCGTGCCATTCTGCCCATCTGATACCACAATAAAATGGCACAGTGGCACCAAACATTTACTGTTTCTCTTTGCCTGTCTTGTCGCCAGAGGCATTGAACGAAAACCACAAAGCACACCTGTTAATATAAATGCAACATTTGACCAACTGGAGAAGTGGGCTTGTTGCTCACGGTGTAGGTCCTCTGACTGTGTTGTCCACACTGTTGCTGGACAGAACTGTCATTTTGGTGTTAAAAATGTGATCTATTCTGACAGGATTGGGTTGCCACCCATCTGTGTTTGAGCAGGCTTCCAGAAGTTTTAAAAATGTAAGTGACTCTCAAAAATAAACACAGCTCCATAAAAGGAACTGTTATTTGCCTCTATTGATCATAGAATCACAATCTTCCAACACAGAAGCCAATTTGGCCCATCGTGCCAGCTCTTTGAACGAGCTTTCCAATTAGCCCCACTCCCCTGCTCTTACCCCACAGCCCTGCAATTTCATCCCCTTCAAGTTTTTAAACCAATCACCTTTTGAAAGTTACTATTGAATCTGCTTCTACCATAAATAAGGTCATCATAAATTTCACTCAAATATTTAACTTCTCTTCTTAGGCAGTCCCTCGGAACCGAGGAGGACTTGCTTCCACACTAAAAATGAGTTCTCAGGTGACTGACGAGTCCAATGCGGGACCTACAGCCTCGGTCACAGGTGGGGCAGACGGCGGTTGAAGGAGCGGGTGAGTGGGGTGCTTGGGTTGACGTGTGCTCCTTCCGCTGTTTGCATTATTTAACTGCTGCTTAATGTCAACTCGGATCTCCCGCCTCCCGCACATGGCGTGGGGGCCTCAGGCGGCTGGCCTCAATTCTGCTGGTATTGCTGTATTTGACACAAAACTCTTTCTCCGCCCTCATGTACTCGTGGCATTAACATTGCTGGTAATAGAGGGTAGGAAGTACATTACTCACGTTGCGTTCGACGTATACAGATGTGGGCCCGTGGCCTGTGCTGTCCTTTTGACAGCTAACACTGCTAAATGACCAACCCAAATTTTAAACTTCACGGGCCAGCATCAGCTGGCAAACTGTAATTTTAGTAAATAGTAATTAGCAGTGTAGTGACAGGATAGGGTTGTCACCCATCTGTGTTTGAGCAGGCTTCCAGAAGTTTCAAAAATGTAAACGGGTCATCAAAACTTTTTTTTTTTTTTTTTAAAACATAAAAGCAGAAATCCATTCAACATAGCATGTGTGGTCCCAGCACCACCTTGGCAATACAATGCTGCTCGGGGGGGATGAGCTCCTCCCGAAACACTTATATCGCACAAAGCTGTGATTAGTGGCCGGCTGCCGCAGATGTGCAGTTTGCAGGATTTTTACCCAGACTATGACATTCCTGGCGGCCTTTATGTAGTATTCCAGTAAAAGACAAGCAACAGTCAGGGACTCTGTCCGGCTTCAGATTTGGTCTCGGAAAAAGCAGACAGGCCCGAGTGAGGGCTTAGGACTAGTCCACATCTGTTAATCGGATTCAAATTTAAATAACAGTGCTACTGCGCCATTTGAATGTAATTGCTTAGTTCAAAATATTGGAAAATTCAATATAAAAAAAATGAATTATCAGAGTAGACTATGCTAGAAGAATCCAATCACAGCTGATACCTTGGTTAAAACTGATGATTTTCTATTAAGCTATACTGTCTGGGAGCCAGAGGCAATAGTAAAATTGGTCTTCGGCAAGACTTCTGTCCCCATAAATACACACTCTGTGGTGTGCTACCTGCCTGGTAACACAAGCGCATCTTCAAGCTGCAGCCTGCCATTTCCTACTGAGTAACATTGGTCTGTTGCCTTCCTGTTTCTACTACAGGTAGACTATCCTTTATCCGAACTTACGAAAACCGAAAACCTCTACAAACCGAAAGTTTTTTCGTTCAGTGTAAGTCGCGCGCACAACGCCGACCCCGACCGACGCCACCCCCCTGCCGTCGACCCCCACCCCCTGCCGACGCCCACCCCAGACCCCCCCGCCGACGCCGCCCCCCGCCGCCGACCCCCACCCCCCACAAATTTCCCAGTCTTATAAAATACCTTCTGAAGCCCGAAATTTTCCAAAAACCGAAACACAGCTGGTCCCGAGGTTTTCGGATAAAGGATAGTCTACCTGTATCAGCTGCCTGTCAGTGATCTAGCTGCTGCCCATCCCCTCAGTCAGTGCCTCACTGCTATCTGCTGCCTGTCAGCACTTTAGCTGCTGCCCTTCATTCTTTCTGGGCTCACTTGCCTCTCAGTCCTCCGGCTGTAGTTGCTTATCCACTGGTATTTCCCAGTAGTAGAGCGGCAGCAGTCACAGTACTCAGGTCACAGCCATCACTGCCCCGCTGGCCCCCCTCTCTCTCTCTCCTCCAGTTGCAGCCCTGTCAGTGCCCTGCTGTCCCTCTTTCTCCCCATCAATGCACTCCCTCTGCCCTTCTCAGCCTGTGCCTTACTGTCTCCGCTCTCCCCTAATCACTGCCCTGCTGCCCCTCTCCCCAGTCAGTGCCCCCCTGCCCCTCCCCCAGTCAGTGCCCTCCCTGCCCCTCCCCCAGTCAGTGCCCCCTGCCCCTCCCCCAGTCAGTGCCCTCCCTGCCCCCCTCCCCAGTCAGTGCCCTCCCTGCCCCTCCCAGTCAGTGCCTCCCCCCCAGTCAGTGCCCCCCCTGCCCCCTCCCCGTCAGTGCCCCCCCCGCCCCTCCCCCAGTCAGTGCCCTCCCTGCCCCTCCCTCCCAGTCAGTGGCCCCCCTGCCCGCCTCCCCAGTCAGTGCCCCCCCTGCCCAGTCAGTGACCCCCCTGCCCCTCCCCCAGTCAGTGCCCTCCCTGCCCCCCTCCCCCAGTCAGTGGCCCCCCTGCCCTTCTGTCCCCAGTCAGTTCCCCCCCTGCCCCTCTCTCCCAGTCAGTGACCTCCCTGCCCCTCCCTCCCAGTCAGTGCCCTCCCTGCCCCCCTCCCCCAGTCAGTGGCCCCCCTGCCCCTCCCTCCCAGTCAGTGGCCCCCCCTGCCCCTCCCTCCCAGTCAGTGCCCTCCCTGCCCCTCCCTCCCAGTCATTGCCCTCCCTGCCCCTCCCTCCCAGTCAGTGGCCCCCCTGCCCTTCTCTCCCCAGTCAGTGCCCTCCCTGCCCTTCTCTCCCCAGTCAGTGCCCTCACAGAAATCACAGAAACCCCACAATGCAGATAGAGGCCCTCCCCCAGTCAGTGCCCTCCCTGCCCCCCTCCCCCAGTCAGTGCCCTCACTGCCCCTCCCAGTCAGTGCCCTCCCTGCCCCTCCCAGTCAGTGCCCTCCCTGCCCCCTCTCCCAGTCACTATGCCACCGTCCCTCCCTGCCCCTCCCTCCCAGTCAGTGCCCTCCCTGCCCCTCTCTCCCCAGTCAGTGCCCTCCCTGCCCTTCTCTCCCCAGTCAGTGCCCTCCCTGCCCCTCCCTCCCAGTCAGTGCTCCCCCTGCCCCTCTCTCCCAGTCAGTGCCCCCTTGCCCCTCCCAGTCAGTGCCCCCTTGCCCCTCCCAGTCAGTGCCCTCCCAGTCAGTGCCCTCCCAGTCAGTGCCCTCCCTGCCCCCTCTCCCAGTCAGTGCCCTCCCTGCCCCCTCTCCCAGTCAGTGCCCTCCCTGCCCCCTCCCTCCCAGTCAGTGCCCTCCCTGCCCCCTCTCCCAGTCAGTGCCCCCCTGCCCCTCCCCCAGTCAGTGCCCCCCTGCCCCTCCCCCAGTCAGTGCCCCCCTGCCCCTCTCCCCAGTCAGTGCCCTCCCTGCCCCTCTCCCCAGTCAGTGCCCTCCCTGCCCCTCTCCCAGTCACTGCCCTCCCTGCCCCTCCCCAGTCAGTGCCCTCCCTGCCCCTCGCCAGTCAGTGCCCTCCCTGCCCCTCGCCAGTCAGTGCCCTCCCTGCCCCTCGCCAGTCAGTGCCCTCCCTGCCCCTCGCCAAGTCAGTGCCCTCCCTGCCCCTCGCCAAGTCAGTGCTCTCCCTGCCCCTCTCCCAGTCAGTGCCCCCCTGCCCCTCTCCCAGTCAGTGCCCTCCCTGCCCCTCTCTCCCCAGTCAGTGCCCTCCCTACCCCTATCCCAGTCAGTGCCCTCCCTGCCCCTCTCTCCCCAGTCAGTGCCCTCTCTACCCCTCTCCCAGTCAGTGCCCTCCCTGCCCCTCTCTCCCAGTCAGTGCCCTCCCTGCCCCTCTCTCCCAGTCAGTGCCCTCCCTGCCCCTCTCTCCCAGTCAGTGCCCTCCCTGCCCCTCTCTCCCAGTCAGTGCCCTCCCTGCCCCTCTCTCCCAGTCAGTGCCCTCCCTGCCCCTCTCTCCCAGTCAGTGCCCTCCCTGCCCCTCTCCCAGTCAGTGCCCTCCCTGCCCCTCTCCCAGTCAGTGCCCTCCCTGCCCCTCTCCCAGTCAGTGCCCTCCCTGCCCCTCTCCCAGTTAGTGCCCTCCCTGCCCCTCTCCCAGTTAGTACCCCCCTGCCCCTCTCTCCCGTCAGTGCCCCCCTCCTCTCTCCCCAGTCAGTGCCCCCCCTGCCCCTCTCTCCCCAGTCAGTGCCCCCCTCCTCTCTCCCCAGTCAGTGCCCCCCCTGCCCCTCTCTCCCCAGTCAGTGCCCCCCCTGCCCCTCTCTCCCCAGTCAGTGCCCCCCCTGCCCCTCTCTCCCCAGTCAGTGCCCCCCCTGCCCCTCTCTCCCCAGTCAGTGCCCCCCCTGCCCCTCTCTCCCCAGTCAGTGCCCCCCCTGCCCCTCTCTCCCCAGTCAGTGCCCCCCCTGCCCCTCTCTCCCCAGTCAGTGCCCCCCCTGCCCCTCTCTCCCCAGTCAGTGCCCCCCCTGCCCCTCTCTCCCCAGTCAGTGCCCCCCCTGCCCCTCTCTCCCCAGTCAGTGCCCCCCCTGCCCCTCTCTCCCCAGTCAGTGCCCCCCCTGCCCCTCTCTCCCCAGTCAGTGCCCCCCTGCCCCTCTCTCCCCAGTCAGTGCCCCCCCTGCCCCTCTCTCCCCAGTCAGTGCCCCCCCTGCCCCTCTCTCCCCAGTCAGTGCCCCCCCTGCCCCTCTCTCCCCAGTCAGTGCCCCCCCTGCCCCTCTCTCCCCAGTCAGTGCCCCCCCTGCCCCTCTCTCCCCAGTCAGTGCCCCCCCTGCCCCTCTCTCCCCAGTCAGTGCCCCCCCTGCCCCTCTCTCCCCAGTCAGTGCCCCCCCTGCCCCTCTCTCCCCAGTCAGTGCCCCCCCTGCCCCTCTCTCCCCAGTCAGTGCCCCCCCTGCCCCTCTCTCCCCAGTCAGTGCCCCCCCTGCCCCTCTCTCCCCAGTCAGTGCCCCCCCTGCCCCTCTCTCCCCAGTCAGTGCCCCCCCTGCCCCTCTCTCCCCAGTCAGTGCCCCCCCTGCCCCTCTCTCCCCAGTCAGTGCCCCCCCTGCCCCTCTCTCCCCAGTCAGTGCCCCCCCTGCCCCTCTCTCCCCAGTCAGTGCCCCCCCTGCCCCTCTCTCCCCAGTCAGTGCCCCCCCTGCCCCTCTCTCCCCAGTCAGTGCCCCCCCTGCCCCTCTCTCCCCAGTCAGTGCCCCCCCTGCCCCTCTCTCCCCAGTCAGTGCCCCCCCTGCCCCTCTCTCCCCAGTCAGTGCCCCCCCTGCCCCTCTCTCCCCAGTCAGTGCCCCCCCTGCCCCTCTCTCCCCAGTCAGTGCCCCCCCTGCCCCTCTCTCCCCAGTCAGTGCCCCCCCTGCCCCTCTCTCCCCAGTCAGTGCCCCCCCTGCCCCTCTCTCCCCAGTCAGTGCCCCCCCTGCCCCTCTCTCCCCAGTCAGTGCCCCCCCTGCCCCTCTCTCCCCAGTCAGTGCCCCCCCTGCCCCTCTCTCCCCAGTCAGTGCCCCCCCTGCCCCTCTCTCCCCAGTCAGTGCCCCCCCTGCCCCTCTCTCCCCAGTCAGTGCCCCCCCTGCCCCTCTCTCCCCAGTCAGTGCCCCCCCTGCCCCTCTCTCCCCAGTCAGTGCCCCCCCTGCCCCTCTCTCCCCAGTCAGTGCCCCCCCTGCCCCTCTCTCCCCAGTCAGTGCCCCCCCTGCCCCTCTCTCCCCAGTCAGTGCCCCCCTCCTCTCTCCCCAGTCAGTGCCCCCCTCCTCTCTCCCCAGACAGTGCCCCCCTCCTCTCTCCCCAGTCAGTGCCCCCCTCCTCTCTCCCCAGTCAGTGCCCCCCTCCTCTCTCCCCAGTCAGTGCCCCCCCGCCCCCCTCTCCCCAGTCAGTGCCCCCCCGCCCCCCTCTCCCCAGTCAGTGCCCCCCCGCCCCCCTCTCCCCAGTCAGTGCCCCCCCGCCCCCCTCTCCCCAGTCAGTGCCCCCCCGCCCCCCTCTCCCCAGTCAGTGCCCCCCCGCCCCCCTCTCCCCAGTCAGTGCCCGCCCGCCCCCCTCTCCCCAGCCAGTGCCCCCCCGCCCCCCTCTCCCCAGTCAGTGCCCCCCCGCCCCCCTCTCCCCAGTCAGTGCCCCCCCGCCCCCCTCTCCCCAGTCAGTGCCCCCCCGCCCCCCTCTCCCCAGTCAGTGCCCCCCCGCCCCCCTCTCCCCAGTCAGTGCCCCCCCGCCCCCCTCTCCCCAGTCAGTGCCCGCCCGCCCCCCTCTCCCCAGTCAGTGCCCGCCCGCCCCCCTCTCCCCAGTCAGTGCCCCCCCGCCCCCCTCTCCCCAGTCAGTGCCCCCCCGCCCCCCTCTCCCCAGTCAGTGCCCGCCCGCCCCCCTCTCCCCAGTCAGTGCCCGCCCGCCCCCCTCTCCCCAGCCAGTGCCCCCCCGCCCCCCTCTCCCCAGCCAGTGCCCCCCCGCCCCCCTCTCCCCAGCCAGTGCCCCCCTCTCCCCAGTCAGTGCCCCCCTCTCCCCAGTCAGTGCCCCCCTCCCCAGTCAGTGCCCCCCTCTCCCCAGTCAGTGCCCCCCCAAGTCAGTGCCCCCCCCAAGTCAGTGCCCCCCCGCCCCCCTCTCCCCAGTCAGTGCCCCCCCCGCCCCCCTCTCCCCAGTCAGTGCCCCCCTCTCCCCAGTCAGTGCCCCCCCCCCAAGTCAGTGCCCCCCCGCCCCCCTCTCCCCAGTCAGTGCCCCCCCCGCCCCAGTCAGTGCCCCCCTCTCCCCAGTCAGTGCCCCCCTCTCCCCAGTCAGTGCCCCCCCGCCCCCCTCTCCCCAGTCAGTGCCCCCCCGCCCCCCTCTCCCCAGTCAGTGCCCCCCCGCCCCCCTCTCCCCAGTCAGTGCCCCTCCCGCCCCCCTCTCCCCAGTCAGTGCCCCCCGCCCCCCTCTCCCCAGTCAGTGCCCCCCGCCCCCCTCTCCCCAGTCAGTGCCCCCCGCCCCCCTCTCCCCAGTCAGTGCCCCCCCGCCCCCCTCTCCCCAGTCAGTGCCCCCCCGCCCCCCTCTCCCCAGTCAGTGCCCCCCCGCCCCCCTCTCCCCAGTCAGTGCCCCCCCGCCCCTCTCTCCCTAGTCAGTGCCCCCCTGCCCCTCTCTCCCTAGTCAGTGCCCCCCTGCCCCTCTCTCCCTAGTCAGTGCCCCCCTGCCCCTCTCTCCCTAGTCAGTGCCCCCCCGCCCCTCTCTCCCTAGTCAGTGCCCCCCTGCCCCTCTCTCCCTAGTCAGTGCCCCCCTGCCCCTCTCTCCCTAGTCAGTGCCCCCCTGCCCCTCTCTCCCTAGTCAGTGCCCCCCTGCCCCTCTCTCCCCAGTCAGTGCCCTGCCTGCTGCCGCCTGCCGTGTGCTGCCCAGCGCTCTGCCTGTTCTTTGGGGCCCAGCCTGTGTCATTTCCACTCAGGCACTGTGCCGAGCTCCTATTGCCGGGCCCTCAGGCCCCGCTCCGTCAGGCCGCCTTGGCCTCGCCTCCCGCGCCTCGCCCGCAGCCCGCCTCCCGAGCGGTCGCCCGTTCCTTACCTGCGCTCCGCGGCTGCCGAAAGCGTGAAATTACAGAGCGCCGATACGGCGCCGCTGCCTCCTAGTCGGCCACAAACCTACAGAAATAACAGGGCAATCGTCAAAGACGCCATCTCGCCTCCCAGGCCGCCTCCCCCCATGGGCCTGCTTTTGTATTCATCCGCGCAAGGACCTGCTCTCGCTGCTTTAGCGGCGGGGCGGGCTCAGCAACAAGCGGCAGCAATCCGGAAAAAATCTCGACTCAGGGCTGCTTCATTCAATTCGGCTTCGGGGCGAGACTTTAAAGGGTCGTGCGTAATTTGAAAGGGGATTCGGCGAACTATTTTCTTTTCGGGCGGACGTGGACTTGTTTAGTCGGCGCGGTAATCCGGTCCAGTGGCCCGCGGTGGAAAAACTTCTTTTGACGTACGCCTGTGGTCTGACGTCATTGCCGTCGTGTGCGTCCAACGTCAGGTAAACTGGCCAGAGAGAATATTGCAACGTTGGTTCCAAAGGGATTGCAAGGTGTCCAGGACAAGAGTGCGACCGGCAATATGTGTCAACTGTGGCACCCTCACCTTTCTCCAGTCAGTGCCCTCCCTGCTGAAGGTTGTGGGTTCAAGTTCCACTCCAGGAACCTGAGCACATAAAGCTAGGTTGAAGTGCTGAAGGAGTGCTGCACTGTTGGAGGTGCCGTCTTTTGGATGAGACGTTAAACTGAGGCTCCATCTGCTCTTTCAGATGGACGTAAAAAATCCCATGGCACTATTTTGAAGAAGAGCAAGGGAGTTATTCCCGGTGTCCTGGCCAATATTTATCCCTCAACCAGCATAACAAAAACAGATTATCTGGTTATTATCAAATTGCTGTTTGTGGGACCTTACTGTGCGCAAATTAGAAACATAGAAACATAGAAGATAGGAGCAGGAGTAGGCCATTCAGCCCCTCAAACCTGCTTCGCCATTCAATGCAATCATGGCTGATCATCCAAATTCAGTACCCGGTCCCTGCTTTCTCCCCATACCCCTTGATCCCTATAGAAAATTGGCTGCTGTATTTCTCACATTGCAACAGTGATTACACTTCAAAAAGTACTTCATGAGCTGTAAAGCGCTTTGAGACATCCGGTGGTCGTGAAAGGCGCTATATAAATGCAAGTCTTTATGTGTGAAATGTAAACTGGCCAGTTACAAGTGTTTTTTATGCTGTAATAATGGTCCAGAAATTGTTGGAATCTCACACTGTACCCCGTTTGTTAGATTTTTTTCCCCCTTTCCCCCCCCCTTTCAGCTGGAAAGTTTTTTGAATGCCGAATTGCAGGCCATTGTCTGGAGCGGTGAGAGCGGTGAGAGCGGAGACTTGGTGAGTATTTAAACTCACTTTCACGGGCTTTTTATCACAGGCTTACCAATCTCGCAGACCGGCGGCGGCGTTCCAGAGCCACGTCAAGATTCAAAACGTGACACGGGCAGGAGGAAGCAGCTGATTGGGTGAGTATTTATACTATATAGTTTGACAGTTAAGATTCATAGTTTATGAAGTTTAGAAGGTCTTAATTTTGTGGTTATAGTTTCTAAGGTCTCGGTTGTGTAGCGGGGAGTGCTCGGAAACAAGGGCCCTTGAGTATATCATTTAATTGTAGTATAATTGGTGGTATTGATTTAATTTAAATTAATTAAAGGGTAAGTCATGGCAGCAAAGCTCGGCCCTGTGGCATGCTCCTCCTGCACTATGTGGGAAATCAGTGACACTTCTGACGACCATGTGTGCGGGATGTGTATCCAGCTGCAGCTACTGGCAGACCGCATTGCAGCGCTGGAGCTGTGAATAGATACATACTGGAGCATTCGCGATGCTGAGGACATCGTGGATATCACGTTTAATCAGTTGGTCACAGCGCAGGTAAAGGCTGCACAGGCAGGAAGGGAATGGGTGACCGCCAGGCAGAGTAGTAGGCGCAGGCAGGTAGTGCAGGGGTCCCCTGTGGACATCCCCCTCTCAAACAGATATACCACTTTGGATATTGTTGGGGCGGATGGCTTATTGGGGGAAGGCAGCAGCAACCAACTTCCTGGCACCATGGGTGGTTCTGCTGCACGGGACGGGAGGAAAAAGAGCGAGAGAGCTATAGTGATAGGGGATTCTATTGTAAGGGGAATAGATAGGCGTTTCTGCGGCTGCAAACGAGACTCCAGGATGGAATGTTGCCTCCCTGGTGCAAGGGTCAAGGATGTCTCGGAGCGGCTGCAGAGCATTCTGGAGGGGGAGGGTGAACAGCCAGTTGTCGTGATGCATATAGGTACCAACGATATAGGTAAAAAATGGGATGAGGTCCTAAAAGCTGAATATAGGGAGTTAGGAGGTAAATTAAAAAATATGACCTCAAAGGTAGTAATCTCAGGATTGCTACCAGTGCCACATGCTAGCCAGAGTAGAAATAGAAGAATATTTCAGATGGATACGTGGCAAGGGGGAGGGATTCAAATTCCTGGGACATGTGAACCGGTTCTGGGGGAGGTGGGACCAGTACAAACTGGACGGTTAGCACCTGGGCAGGACCGGGACCGATGTCCTCGGGGGAGTGTTTGCTAGTGCTGTTGGGGAGGGTTTAAACTAAAATGGCAGGGGATTGGGTACCTGTGCAGGGAGACAGAAGAAAGGGAAGCAAGGATAGAAGCAAAAGACAGAAGTAGAAAAGCAAAAGTGGAAGTCAGAGAAATCAAGGGTGTAAATCAAACATGGCCGCAGTAAACAATAATTGTAAAAAGTCTAAGAGTGTTAAAAAAAACAAGCCTGAAGGCTTTGGGGGAGAAATTCGGTTGTAGCGCCAGGGCTTAGCGCCTAAAGAGGCCGAGGAGTGGGGGGCTAAGCAGCTAGCGGCCGGGCGCCGTGAGGCGAGCGCCTCATCCCATATTGAGTGGGCTCTTAGCGCTGGCGCAAAAACTTAGCAAAGGAAGGGAAAAAAACGGATTTGGGGAGCCTGGAAAAGCAGCTGAGATGATGATTTAAAAGAAAGAAAAGGACACAAACAATATGTAGGACATCCACACCACTTGATTAAGCAAGGTGTAACCTGGAATGGCCCTAATCTGCACTGTTGTACTAAAAATAAAGGATCATGGATGTGTAGGTGTGACAGTCTCAATCCAGGGATACTAGCATTTGGGTTTACTGTAGATGAAGAGCCACCTACTTGCACTATCCAAGTACAAACATGGGGCAATAATCACACCCGGGCTAGTTATCTAAGACAGGGAGCTACCCACGGGCTGGACACCTGTCGGGTCAGGTGGCCAACCTTCTGCTTACGACCTCTTGAAATGACTAGGGTGGGAAACGCCCATTGATTCATGTGAGAACTCACAATATAACTCAAATACAGGTGAGTATTATGATGCAGCAGGAGGCTCTAGAGGCAGTGGTGAAATTTGGACACCCAATTCCACCCCTATCTCTTAGTTTGAAGTCTATCATTGAAGGAAGTAGTACCTCCCAGAAACACTTGGTTAAAATGCAGCAAAACAATGCCCAAATTGGGAAAGCAATAAGCATGTTAGGGGACCACAGGTGGTGGGAAGTAGCTTATAATGCCAGCCAGCATCCCTGGGCAGCCCTAGTAACGGCTCAATGCCTGGTCCTAATAGTTCTAATTATAATGTCATGTTATTTGAGATGCTTAACACGTCGATTGAACCGTCTGATTAGTAATCTTGAGTTGGCTCGGTTGTTAGAGGATCGACGAAGGACTGCTGGGAATTAGGAGTGCCTAAAGTATGCGAATGAAACTGTAACACGAATAAAGTTAACGTGTATTTTACTGGAACTATGTAGGTGTCGTTTTCCCAGAAGCTTGTATTAAACTTTGAGATACAATGTCTTCAGCTAGTTAGATTAGATGAGGCATAACATTCCACATCGGGGCACATAGTATGCTTTGCCCTGCCAGGCGAGCTGTGTGTTATTAGTAAGTTAGGGTTTTGATTTTAGATTTGTATGCCAGAACAATAAATCAGTGTTTTACGAAGGACCAAAATGCCTTTAGTGAGGCCGTGCGAAATGATGTATGTGTAATGTATGGATCTTTGTTAGTGGAACAAGCCTGAGAAAACCTGCAACGCATTGCTGCGGGTATGCGCCCCATGTGGGTGACTGATCGACATTTAAGGACAATGTCCACTTACCAACTTACCATGACTATGTGTCAAGTCAGGGGGTTGGTGCAGGCGTACCCAGTGGAACACGAGTGTCAGTGGCCGGGAATATAGAAACATAGAAACATAGAAGATAGGAGCAGGAGTAGGCCATTCGGCCCCTCGAGCCTGCTCCGCCATTCAATGAGATCATGGCTGATCATCCAAATTCAGTACCCTGTCCCTGCCTTCTCCCCATATCCCTTGATCCCTTTAGTCTTAAGAAATATATCCAACTCCTTCTTGAATATATTTAATGAGTTGGCCTCTACTGCTTTCTTTGGTAGAGAATTCCACAGGTTCACCACGCTCTGGGTGAAGAAATTCCTCCTCATTTCTATCCTAAATGGCTTACCCCTTATCCTTAGACTGTGACCCCTGGTTCTGGACTCCCCGACCATCGGGAACATCCTTCCAGCATCTAGTCTGTCTAGTCCTGTTAGAATTTTATAAGTTTCGATGAGATCCCCTCTCATTCTTCTAAACTCCAGCGAGTACAAGCCCAATCGACCCAATCTCTCCTCATACGTCATTCCTGCCATCCCAGGTATCAGCCTGGTGAATCTTCGCTGCACTCCTTCCATGGCAAGAACATTCTTCCTCAGATAAGGCGACCAAAACTACACACAATACTCAAGATGTGGTCTCACCAAGGCCCTGTACAGCTGCAGCAAGACATCCTTGTTCATGTACTCAAACCCTCTCGCTACGAAGGCCAACATACCATTTGCCTTCTTAACCACCTGCTGCACCTGCATGCTTACTTTCAGCGACTGGTACACAAGGACGCCCAGGTCTCATTGCACTTCCCCTTCTCTCAATCTATTGCCATTCAGATAATAATCTGCTTTCCTGTTTTTGACACCAAAGTGGATAACCTCGCATTTATCCACGTTATATTGCATCTGCTATGCTTCTGCCCAATCACCCAACCTGTCCAAATCATACTGGAGTTTCTCGGCATCCTCCTCACAGCACACACGCCCACCCAGCTTTGTGTCATCTGCGAACTTGAAGATATTACATCTAGTTCCCTCGTCCAGATCATTAATATATATTGTCAATAGCTGGGGTCCAAGGACCGATCCCTGCGGTACCCCACTAGTCACTGCCTGCCACTCGGGAAAAAGAGCCATTTATTCCAACTCTTTGCTTTCTGTCTGCCAACCAATTCTCTATCCAAGTCAATACCTTGCCCCCAATCCCATGTGCCTTAATTTTACATGCTAATCTCTTATGCGGGACCTTATCGAAAGCCTTTTGAAAGTCCAAATACACAACATCCACTGGTTCTCCCTTATCTATTTTACCAGTTACATCCTCAAAAAATTCCAGTAGATTAGTCAAGCACGATTTACCTTTTGTAAATCCATGTTGACTTTGTCCGATCTTGTCACTTTTACTGGTATGATAACCACCTGACCTGTCCTATTGCAACGGGAACCTTTTTTACCCCAGTCCAACCTGTGAGACTTGGGGTGCAGGTGTTATTAAGCATTTATTCACATAGGTAAGTAGAAATCACTGTGAAACAGCAATTACACCAGTATGTGACTCAGTTCGGCTATGACATTCCATCTCTGCCAGAACGATTGGTAGAGTTAATGAGATGCATCAGTCAGTCTCAAAAGCACTATTATACCTTGGCCCAGGAAAACTAAACTTAAAAACATTTTTTTTTAAATTTGTTTACGGGGATGTGGGCATCGCTGGCAAGGCCAGCATTTATTGCCCATCTCTAATTGCCCTTGAGAAGGTGGTGGTGAGCTGCCCTCTTGAACCGCTGCAGTCTGTGTGGTGAAGGTGCTCCCACAATGCTGTTAGGGAGGGAGTTCCAGGATTTTGACCCAGCGACAATGAAGGATCGATGAGATACTTCTAAGTCAGGATGGTGTGTGACTTGGAGGGGAACTTGGAGGTGGTGGTGTTCCCATGCTGCTGCCCTTGTCCTTCTAGGTGGAAAAGGTTGCTGGTTTGGGAGGTGCTGCCGAAGAAGCCTTGGCGAGTTGCTGCAGTGCATCTTGTAGATGGCACACACTGCAGCCACAGTACGCCGGTGGTGGAGGGAGTGAATGTTTAAGGTGGTGGATGGGGTGCCAATCAAGCGGGCTGCTTTGCCCTGGATGGTGTCAAGCTTCTTGAGGTGTTGTTAGAGCTGCACTCATCCAGGCAAGTGGAGAGTATTCCATCACACTCCTTACTTGTGCTTTGTAGATGGTAGAAAGACTTTGGGGAGTCAGGAGGTGAGACACTCGCCGCAGAATACCTAGCCTCTGACCCGCTCTTGTTGCCACAGTATTTTTGTGGCTGGTCCAGTTACGTTTCTGGTCAATGGTAACCCCCAGGATGTTGATGATGGGGGATTTGGCGATGGTAATGCCATTGAATGTCAAGGGGCGGTGGTTAGAGTCTCGCTTGTTTGAGATAGTCAATGCCTGGCACTTCTGTGGCGCGAATGTTACCTGCCACTTATCAGCCCAAGCCTGAACGTTGTCCAGGTCGTGTTGCATACGGGCATGGACTGCTTCATTATCTGAGGAGTTGTGAATGGCACTGAACACTGTGCAGTCATCAGCGAACATCCCCATTTCTGACCTTATGTTGGAGGGAAGGTCATTGATAAAACAGCTGAAGATGGTTGGGCCCAGGACACTGCCCTGAGGAACTCCTGTAGCGATGTCCTGGGGCTGTGATGATTGACCATCAATCACCACAACCATCTTCCTTTGTGCTAGGTATGACTCCAGCCAGTGGAAAGTTTTCCGCACGATTCTTCAGTTTTACTAGGACTCCTTCATGCCACACTCTGTCAAATGCGGCCTTGATGTCAAGGGCAGTCACTCTCACTTCTCTGGAATTCAGCTCCTTTGTCCATGTTTGAACCAAGGCTGAAATGAGGTCAGAGCTGAGTGGTTTTGGTGGAACCCAAACTGGGCATCAGTGAGCAGGTTATCGGTGAGTAAGTGCTGCTTGATAGCACTGTCGGTGACTCCTTCCATCACTTTGCTGATGATTGAGAGTAGACTGATGGGGCGGTCATTGGCCGGATTGGATTTGTCCTGCTTTTTGTGGACAGGAAGTATCTGGGCAGTTTTCCACATTGTCGGATAGATGCCAGTGTTGTAGCTGTACTGGAACAACTTGGCTAGAGGCGCGGCTAGTTCTGGAGCACAAGTCTTCAGCATGATAGCTGGGATGTTGTTAGGGCCCATAGCCTTTGCAGTATCCAGTGCGCTCAGCCGTTTCTTGATATCACGTGGAGTGGCTGAAGATTGGCTTCTGTGATGGTGGGGACCTTGGGAGGAGGCCGAGATGCATCATCCACTTGGCACTTCTGGCTGAAGATGGTTGCAAACGCTTCAGCCTTGTCTTTTGCACTGACATACTGGGCTCCACCATCATTGAGGATGGGGATATTCATGGAGCCTCCTCCTCCTGTAAGTTGTTTAATGGTCCACCACCATTCACGACTGGATGAGGCAGGATTGCAGAGCTTTGATCTGATCCGTTGATTGTGGGATCGCTTAGCCCTGTCTATAGCATGCTGCTTCGGCGTTTTAGCATGCATGTAGTCCTGTGTTGCAGCTTCCCCAGGTTGGCACCTCATCTTTAGGTACACCTGGTGCTGCTCCTGGCATGCTCTTCTACACTCGTTGTTGAACCAGGGTTGGTCCCCTGGCTTGATGGTAATGGTAGAGTGAGTGATATGCCTGGCTATGAGGTTACAGATTGTGGTGGATTACAATTCTGCTGCTGCTGATGGCTCACAGCACCTCATGGATGCCCAGTTTTAAGCTGCTAGATCTGTTCTGAATCTATCCCATTTAGCACAGTGGTAGTGCCACACAACACGATGGAGGGTGTCCTCAGTGTGAAGACGGGACTTCGCCTCCACAATTACTGTACGGTGGTCACTGCTACCAATGCTGTCATTGACAGATGTATCTGCAGCAGGTAGATTGGTGAGGACGAGGTCAAGTAGGTTTTTCCCTTGTGTTGGTTCTCTCACCACCTGTCGCAGGCCCAGACTGGCAGCTATGTCCTTCAGGACTCGGCCAGCTCGGTCAGTGGTGGTGCTACTGAGCCACTCTTGGTGATGGACATTGAAGTCCCCGCCCAAAGTACATTCTGTGCCCTTGCTACTCTCAGTGCTTCTTCCAAGTGGTGTTTAACATGGAGTACTGATTCATCAGCTGAGGGAGGGCGGTAGGTGGTAATCAGCAGGAGGTTTCCTTGCCCGTGTTTGACCTGAAGCCATGAGACTTCATGGGGTCTGGAGTCAATGTTGAGGACTCCCATGGTCACTCCTTCCTGACTGTATACCACTGTGCCACCACCCCTGGTGGATCTGTCCTGCCAGTGGGACAGGACATACCCAGGGATGGTGAGGGAAGAGTTTGGGACATTGGCTGAAAGGTATGATTCTGTGAGTATGACTATGTCAGGCTGTTGCTTGACTAGTCTGTGGGACAGCGCTCCCAATTTTGGCACAAGTCCCCAGATGTTGGTGAGGAGGACTTTGCAGGGTTGACTTGGCTGCGTGTGCCAGTGCCGTGCCCCTAGGCCGGTGCCGGGTGGTCCGTCCAGTTCCATTTTTATTATTGTTTCGTAGCGGCAATTTCCGAGGGCAGTTAAGGGTCAACCACATTGCTGTGGGTCTGGAGTCACATATAGGCCAGACGGCAGATTTCCTTCCCTAAAGGACATTAGTGAACCAGATGGGTTTTATGACAATCGATTGGTTCATGGTTACCCTTACTGATACTAGCTTTTTTAAAATTGCAGATTTATTTAATTAATTCCCCAGCTGCTGTAGTGGGATTTGAACTCATGTCTCTGGATGATTAGTGCAGGCCTCTGGATTACTAGCCTAGTGACAATACCACTATGCTACCGTTCCCTAAGGTTAGGGATGATTCGTCCTGGTGGGATAGTGGTATGAATATCGAGGTTTATCCTTGGATAAGGATTATCTCCCACGTTTTGGTCATTGTTCAGTTAGTGATTGTGTCATATCTATTGATAATAACCTGCCGTGTTAACAGGAGACGAAAGCAGTGAGAGTTGGTTAAGCTGTTGCAGAAGACGCCGAAGGAAGAAGACAACGCCTACAAAGCGTAAGTGTCTGTGGCCCGAATATTCGGGTGCACAGCCACTTGAGGGTGGTCTGTAAGACTAAGCCATTTGCTGTAACTTCTGCTGTAACTTGACCAAACTTAAAAGTTGATCAAATTTTATGTACCAGCATGCTTTGCGAGGCCAAGAGACTGGTTGCTGAGAGAACGTTTGCAAAAATAAAACTGCTGCAGTTGTAAGCTGTGAAGGCTGCCAACTGTCCTTCACAGATAAAGAGGAAATAGCAGAGTTCCTGACCATCATTTTTCAATCCTCTCTGGCTTCAGGTGTGGTGCCAGAGGACTGGAGGACTGCTAATGTGGTACTTTTGTTTAAAAAGGGAGAAAAGTATAGACCGAGTAATTACAGGCCAGTCAGCCTAACCTCAGTGGTGGGAAAATTACTGGAACGAATTCTGAAGGACAGGATAAATCTTCATTTAGAAAGACACGGATTAATCAAGGATAGTCAGCATGGATTTGTTAAGGGAAGGTCGTGTCTGACAAACTTGATTGAATTTTTTGAAGAGGTAACGAGGGTAGATGAAGGTAGTGCATTTGATGTAGTGAATATGGACTTTAGCAAGGCTTTTGATAAGGTTCCACATGGCAGACTGGTGACGAAGTTAAAAGCCCATGGGATCCAGGGCACAGTGTCAAGTTGGATTCAAAACTGACTCTTAGACAGGAAGCAGAGGCTGATGGGTGTTTTTGTGACTGGAAGGCTGTTTCCGGTGGGGTTCCGCAGGGCTCAGTACCAGGTCCCTTTTTGTGGTATATATCAACGATCTTGACTTGAATATAGGGGGTATGATTAAGAAGTTTGCAGATGATACTAAAATCAACAATAACAACAGAAAATGCTGGAAAAACTCAGCAGGCCAGGCAACATCCGTGGAGAGAAATTGGAGTCGACGTTTCGGGTCTAACCCTTTTTCAAAACTGGAAAGGAAATGAAATAGATCGAAAGGCAGGGCTGGGAGAGAACAAAAGAAGTGAAGGGACATTAAGAGGTATTCAAAATGAGACGAGATGGTGATAGGACTAGTGGAGACAAAAGACGGCTCAGATTAGGTGTGAAATGTTCTGGCAGGATGAGGCAGAGCTGCCATATGGGAGAGAAAAAAAAAAGGAAGGGGGGGGGGAAGGGAGAAACTGCAAAGGGGTGGATAAAAAATATAAGTAAAAATGTAATAGGGGCCGAGGTTATGATCTGAAATTGTTGAACTCGATATTGAGTCCGGAAGGCTGCAAAGTGCCTAATCGGAAGATGAGGTGCTGTTCCTCGAGTTTACGTTGAGCTTCCGTGGAACAATACAAGAGGCCAAGGACGGTGAGGTCTGAGTGGGAATGGGGCGGTGAATTAAAATGACAGGCGACCGGAAGCTCGGGGTCACCCTTACGGACTGAACGGAGGTGTTCCACAAAGCGGTCGCCCAATCTGCGTTTGGTCTCCCCAATGTAGAGGAGACCGCATCGTGAGCAGTGGTTGATACTGAAGAAGGAAGCTGTAGACTGCAGGAAGATATCAATAAATTGGTCAGGTGGGCAGAACAGTGGCAAATGAAATTCAATCCGGAGAAGTGTGAGGTAATGCATTTGGGGAGGGCTAACGAGGAAAGGGAATACACATTAAATGGTAGGACACTGAGTAGTGTATAGGAACAAAGGGACCTTGGAGTGCATGTCCACAGATCCCTGAAGGTAGCAGGCCAAGTAAATAAGGTGGTTAAGAAGGCATATGGAATGCTTGCCTTTATTAGCCTTGGCACAGAATACAAGAGCAGGGGGGTTATGTTTCAACTGTATAAAACACTAGTTAGGCCTCAGCTAGAGTACTGTGTGCAGTTCTGGTCACCACATTACAGGAAAGATGTGATTGCACTAGAGAGGGTACAGAGGAGATTTACAAGGATGTTGCTGGGAGTAGAGAATCTTAGCTATGAGGAAAGACTGGATAGGCTGGGTCTGTTTTCCTTGGAACAGAGGAGGCTGAGGGGAGACCTTATTGAGGTGTATAAAATTATGAGGGGCATAGATAAAGTGGATAGAAAGGACCTATTTCCCTTAGCAGAGGGGTCAAAAACTAGGGGGCACAGATTTAAAGTAATTGGGGAAGGTTTAGAGGGGATTTGAGGGGAAATTTCTTCACCCAGAGGGTTGTGGGGGTCTGGAACTCACTGCCTGAAAGGGTGGTAGAGGCAGGAACCCTAACCACGTTTAAAAAGTAATTGGATGTGCACTTGGGATGCTGTAACCTGCAGGGCTACGGACCAAGAGCTGGAAAGTGGGATTAGGCTGGATAGCTCTTTGTTGGCCGGCGCGGACACGATGGGCCGAAATAGCCTCCTTCCGTGCTGTAACTTTCTATGATTCTATAAGCAACAGACCTTGAGAATTCTGTAGAAACAAGCTATTGAACTGTGGAATCATTGCAAAAACAGGAACATCTTCAGACTTTGGGATGGTAACCGGCCTTGAGGTCCACTGACTGACTACTGATAAGAAGCAGAGACAAACAACTGCTGGCCATCATTAATACAATTTGGGACATGAATGCTGTGGGCGGTTTGCCAAGTTTTAGGGTATAAAAACTGCTGCTAAAAAACACTCTGGGCTGCTGCAGTAATTCGGGCCATTTGGTCAGTTGCCAGTTAAAGAAGTATCACTAATTACTGCCAAACCGACCACTCGTGGGTGTTAGTACATATGTGCTTGCTTATGATCGCTTGAGCTTAAAGTAAATGAGTAGATCTGTGTGTGCTTACTTGTAATAAGTGAAAGAACGAGTACGGGTTGTAGCTTTTACTATATGTAACAGTTTTGTGTGTGCTTACTTGTAATCTCTTGCTGATTTTTAAGTAAAAGAATAGTTTTCCCTGAAATCTTTGTCTCGAGTTGTTTGTTCCACTGGGTCTGAACTCTATAAACGGTTGGACGGGGTAAAGGTAATTTGCACGGCCTACAAGACTTGAGCATATAATCCAGGTTGATACTCCAGTGCAGTACTAAGGGAATGTTGCACTGAAGCAGGTGCTGCCTTTCGGATGAGACGTTAAACCGAGGCCCCATCTGCTCTCTTATAGATGGACATAAAAGATCCCGTGGCACTATTTCGAAGAAGAGCAGGGGAGTTCTCCTTGGTGTTCGGGCCAATATTTAACCTTGAACCAACATTACTTAAAAAAAAATGATCTGGTCATTATCGCATTGCTGTCAGTGGGACCTTGCTGTGCAAATACCGGCTGCCACATTTCCTACATTACACCAGTGACTACACTTGAAAAATATTTCATTGGCTGTAATTTGCTTTGCGACGTCCCGAGGTCATGAAAGGCACTGTATAAATGTAAGTCTTTTCTTTTTCTTCTCCAGGTTACCACTAGCAGTGGCATGAACCTGGGTTTATAAAAATCATAATGGGATTACATGAGGTAAACTATCTCTCCTCGTCCTTCTCAACCTGTCTCCAGCCTTTGACATGGTTGACCACTCCATCCTCTTCCAATGCCTCACCACTATCGTCCAGCTGGGTGGGACTGCACGCGCCTAATTCCATTCTTATCTATCTAATCGTAGCCAGAAAATCACTTGCAATGGCTTATCTTCCCACTCCCGCATCGTTACCTCTGGCGTCCCCCAAGGATCTATCCTTGGCCCCCTCCTATTTCTCATCTATATGCTGCCGCTTGGCGACATCATCCGAAAGCACAGCGTCAGTTTCCACATGTATGCTGACGACACCCAGCTCTACCTCACTACCACTTCTCTCGACCTCTCCACGGTCTCTAATTTGACACACTTCTTGTCCGACATCCAGTACTGGATGAGCAGAAATTTTCTCCAATTAAATATTGGGAAGACAGAAGCCATTGTCTTCGGGCCTCACCACAAACTCCGTTCCCTAGCCACCGACTCCATCCCTCTCCCTAACATCTGTCTGAGGCTGAACCAGACTGTTCGCAACCTTGGTGTCATATTTGACCCTGAAATGAGCTTCCGTCCACATTTCCGCGGCATACTAAGACTGCCTATTTCCACCTCCGCAACATCGCCCGTCTCCGCCCCGTCTCAGCTCATCTGCTGCTGGAACCCTCAACCAAGCCTTTGTTACCTCTAGACTTGACTATTCCAATGCACACCTGGCTGGCCTCCCACATTCTTCCCTACGTAAACTTGAGGTCATCCAAAACTCGGCTGCCCTTGTCCTAATTCGCACCAAGTCCCATTTGTCCATCTCCCCTGTGCTCGCTGACCTACATTGGCTCCCGATTAAGCAATGCCTCGATTTCAAAATTCTCATCCTTGTTTTCAAATCCCTCCATGGCCTCACCCCTCCCTATCTCTCTAATCTCCTTCAGCCCCACAACCCCCCAAGATATCTGCGCTCCTCAAATTCTGCCCTCTTGAACATCCTTGATTTTAATCGATCAACCATGCCTTCAGCTGCCTAGGCCCTAAGCTCTGGAACTCCCTCCCTAAACCTTTCCGTCTCTCTACCTCTCTTTTCTCCTTTAAGACACTCCTTAAAACCTACCTCTTTGACCAAGCTTTTGGTCATCTGCCCTAATTTCTTATGAGGCTCGGTGTCAATTTTCTGTCGTATAACACTCCTGTGAAGCACCTTGGGACGTTTTACTACGTTAAAGGCGCTATATAAATATAAAACTTGTTGTTGTTGTTGTAGTATGAGTGCGGGCATTTCAGATCTCTTTTCCGTAGTAACTTGCAGTCCCCAGTACAGCGTCCAAATGTGTTTCGATGATCCTACAACTTTTGCTTCCACTATCCTACCTGGAAGACCACCTCCGATACTGACCACTTTTTATGTGAAAGAACTGCTTCCTGACATCAGTCCTGAACTTGTCTTTTATCTTGCAGTTCGGGTCTCACTTAAAATACTGCTCCTGATTTATCATTTCAATTACCCTTAGTATTTTATCCATCTACAAGGTTCCCTCAAATCCACCTTCATTTAAGATTGAAGAATCTCAGATTAACTAACCTTAACTCAGTCTGCTGATTTTAAAACCCTCTCCACCGCCCAGCATAATCTGGGCGTAGGGGGCTGTTAAAATGGAATGGGTGAATTACCCGCTCCATGACAGACCCATTATGATTTTACAAAGCCTGATTTTTCAGGCGTACGAGGTGCTCACCTGAGTCAGTCGGGAGCCTCATACATTTATGCAAATTATGCCAGTAGGACCCCAACGCTATCTTAACCAGGAAGTCAGCAGCCGCCACAACACCAAGATCCTGGCCAGAGAACCAAAGAGGCCTTGTGAGGGTAAAGTTAAAACTTCCTTTTGTAGGGGCCAGGAGGAGCAGTAGCGAAACGGACTTTACCCCCCCCCCCCCTACAATCCGGCCCCCTTCTCAAACCGCCCCTCTCCCCGCACTTACCTTGGGCCTGGCGGCCACACGACTTTCCGCCACTTCCCGGCCGATTTGGTTGAGGAGTCGGCCAGCGACATGCCAATGAGGCCCAGTGTTAAAATCAGCTGGGTCTCCCACTGCCCCATCTCGCCATGGGAGTTACAATTCCCACCTGCAGATCAGCCTCGCGAGCCTTCTATGCCCTGCCTTCGCACTTAGATATTTATTTTGTGACTTAGCGACAGAACTGAATAAATTCAGATCACAGGGCATTTTCCCAGACCATTAAAAAGTTTAAGTTTCAAAAGATGTTTGTTTCTTACCATATCTCTTCTCGCTCTCTTCATCTTCTCTCTAGCACTCTGCCGCTCTGCACTCTTCTACTTAACGGTTATGTTACAATTAGTTACACTGATGGCAAGAAGAACCTTCCCAACATAGAACCTTGTCAAACATCAGTGAGGCTCACACTGCTTTACATGAATTTTTGTCCCTCCCCAACTGATCTAAAACAAAAGCAAAATACTAAAGAAGTACTTTTTGAAGTGTAGTCACTGTTGTAATGTAAGAAATGCAACAACCAACTTGCACACAGCAAGCTCCCACAAACAGCAATGTGATAATGATTTGTTTTAGTGATGTTGATTGAGGAATAAATATTGGCCAGGCCACCAGGAATAACTCCCCTGCTCTTCTTCAAAATAGTGTCATGGGATTTTTTACATCCACTTGAGAGAGTAGACAGGGCCTCGGTTTAATGTCTCATCTGAAAAGACAGCACTTCCGACAGTGCAACACTCCCTCAGTGCTGCACTGCAGTGTCAGCCTTGATTTAGCGTTCAAGTCTCTGGCGTGAGACTTGAACCCTTGACCTTCTGAATCCAAGGCAAGAGTGCTACCAACTGAGCCACGGCTGAAGGCTGAAATCTGAAATAAAGACAGAAAATGCTGAAAATACTCAGCAGGTCAGACAGCATCTGTGGAGAGCAGTCAACTGTGACTCAGTGGTTGCACTCTCACCTCTGAGTCAGATGGTTGTGGGTTCAAGTCCCACTCCAGAGACTTGAGCACACAATCTAGGCTGACACTCCAGTACAGTACTGTGATAGGTTGGAGGGCAGGAGTGATTAAATGACAAAAGGGATGATGGTGTAAGGTATCGAACCTTGGTTAGACCACACTTGGAGTACTGCGTACAATTCTGGTTGCCGTATTATAAAAAGGATATAGAGCTAATAAAGAGGGTGCAGAGAAAATTTGCAAGGATGATACCAGAAATGCAAGGGTACCCCTATCAGGAAAGAATGAACAGGCTGGGTTTCTTTTTCTCTTGAAAAGAGAAGGCTGAGGGGTGACCTAATAGAGGTCTTTAAAATCATGAAAGATTTTGATCAAGTAAATACATAGAGAGTGTTTCCACTTGTGGGGAAGAGCAAAACTAGAGGCCATCAATATAAGATAGTCACCAAAAAATCAAATAGGGAATTCAGAAGAAACTTCTTTACCCAGAGAGTGGTGAGAATGTGGAACTCACTACCACAGGGAGTGGTTGAAGCGAATGGTATAGATGCATTTAAGTGGTCTAGACTCCCCAGCCAGGTGAACATCCTCCCTGCATCTACCCTGTCAAGCCCTGTAAGAATGTTGTATGTTTCAATGAGATCACCTCTCATTCTTCTAAACACTAGAGAATATAGCCTAGTCTACTCAGTCTCTCCTCATAGGACAATCCCCCCATCCCAGGAACCAGTCTGGTGAACCTTTGTTGCACTCCTTAGGTAAGGAGACTAAAACTATACACAATACTCCAGGTGTGGTCGCACCAGGGCCCTATATAATTGCAGTGAGACATCTTTACTTTTATACTCAAATCCTCTTGTAATAAAGGCCAACATACCATTTGCTTTCCTAATTGTTTGCTGTACCTGCATGTTAACTTTCAGTGATTTGTGTACAAGGACATCCAGGTCCCTCTGAACACCAACATTTCCCAATCTCTCACCATTTAAAAAATACTCTGCTTTTCTATTTTTTTCTACCAAAGTGGATAACTTCACATTTCTCCACATTATATTCCATTTGCCATGTTCTTGCCCACTCACTTAGCCTGTCTATATCCCCTTGAAGTCTCCTTGTATAAATTACATTTGGTCCCCTCATCCAAATCATTGCTTGTGAATAGCTGGGGCCTAAGCACTGATCCTTGCGGTACCCCACTAGTTACAGCCTACCATCCCGAAAATGACCCGTTTATTCCTACTCTCTGTTTTCTGTCCATTAACCAATCCTCAATCCATGCTAGTATATTACTCCCAATTCCATGAGCCCTAATTTTGTTTAATAACCTCTTGTGTGGCACCTTATCGAATGCCTTCTGAAAATCCAAATACACCACATCCACTGGTTCCCCCTTATCTATTCTACTAGATATAACCTACAACAGATTTCTCAAACACAATTTCCCTTTCATAAATCTGTGTTGACTCTGCCCAATCCTATTATTATTTTCTAAGTGCCTTGTTACCACGTCCTTAATATTAGATTCTAGCATTTTCCCTACTACTGATGTCAGGCTAACTGGTCTATAGTTCTGCATTTCCTCTCTCCCTCCTTTCTTAAATAGTGGGGTTATATTTGCTATCTTCCAATCCACGGGAACTGTTCTAGAATCTATGGAATTTTGGAAGATGACAACCAATGCATCCACCATCTCTATAGCCACCTCTTTCAAAACCCTAGGATGTAGGCCATCAGGTCCAGGGGATTTATTGGCTTTTAGCCCCATTAATTTCTCCAGTACTATTTTTTTACTAATACTAATTTCTTTCAGTTGCTCATTCTCGCTAGACCCTTGGTTCACCACTATTTCCTGCAGTTTTTTGGTGTCTTCTTCTGTGAAGACAGACACAAAGGGCTGGATTTTACCAGGCCCGAGGAGGCGGGAATGGAGGCGTGTGGGGTGTTAAAAATTGCAAAAAGTGGCGGGCGGGCCTGACCCCGCCTCCAAGCAATTTTCCCAAATGCGTGGTTTCTGATCCCATCTCCGTCCCGCCTCCAAGAGGCAGGATAGGCCCTTAAGGTCCTTAACAACCACTAAATTGCCTCTATAATCCCATTTTGAGAGGCCTTTCCAATTTTAACATATTTCCCACGTGATTCACGTCTCCTCTGAAACACGATGGTGAAACCTGGCGGGAGCACAATTGGATTGCTGACTATCAGCTGCAGCTCCACCATTAACTAGGAGATTTGATCAGTCATCATTTGCAGGTGGCAGGACTTTGTTGTCTCAGGTCTGGGGGAACCTTTAGCAGGCATAACCATAGCTGTGGAAGTTTGGAGCCTGACACCCATCTCCAGTGTGACCTCCTGGGAAACCCCTCTCATCACCTTAACTGAGCGCTTCCTCAACTGAGGCATCTACCAGAAGCATGGGAACCATTTATTTCCTTTCCTCCTGGACATCAGATTCAGACAAAGACCAGCCGTGGCAGCAGTAGAACCTGCAACAACAGGAGCGCCAAGCTGCTGCTCACCCACCTGAAGCTGCAGAGGCCAGAAGGCGCCAGCCCATGTGTGGTAAACCACTGTTATTGTATATTGTTACCTCTGGGTGGCGCTGTGTACCAAGGCATGCCTCAGCTGACTCCGCCCACATGACCAGGTATAAAGGTGGGGGTTTCGCCGACTCACTTCCTTCTTGGAACCAGCCACCCACGAGAGGCATGCTCTGTTCTCTAGTTAAAAAAAGCCTTTTCATCACCTTCCTGATTCATCGTCTTTTATGGAGTAATTGATAAGCGTATCAATTTTATTAACTAGAAGTAAAATGGCGACACCTGAACAGCAACAACAGCAGGCGTTGCTGCGAGCCCTCAGACCGGCATGCCTGGACCTCGACCCTCAAGCAGCAGGTTCATCAACCAATTTCGAACACTGGCTGAGCTGCTTTGAATCCTTCCTAGGAGCCTCCGCCGTGACATCGGAGGAGAACAAACTAAAAGTTTTGACCGCCCAGGTGAGCCCTCAAGTATATACGCTCATCCGGGACGCTACTACGTACACGGCGGCCCTCGAACTACTAAAAGGGCAATACACGCGCCGAGTGAACACGATTTACGCCAGACACCTCTTGGGATCCCGCAGGCAGCAACCGGGGGAATCGGTAGAGGCATTTTTACGGGCGTTACAGACACTCTGCAGAGACTGCGACTGTAAGGAGGTAACGGCTGCGGGGCACGCGGAGGGACTTACTTGTGATGCCTTCGTCAGGGGCCTCCAGTCCGACTACTCCCGGCAGAGACTGCTCGAAAGCAAGGAGCTCGACCTGAAAACGGCCGTAGCCCTTGCGCTCTCGCTAGATGCGGCCCACCGAAACCTCGAAGCATACTCGCGTAACGGCGCCGCGCCATGGCCATCGCGACCGTGGGACATGGGACCGCCGCCCCCGGCACCAACTGCTGCAGCGATGTCCCGAAATCAACTGGGACAGCCGCCCCCGGTAAGAACTGCAGCGATGCCCCGTAACCAGGCCCAAAAATGTTATTTCTGTGGCCAGTTAAAACACCCTAGAGCGCACTGCCCGGCTAAGACCGCTACCTGCTCGGGCTACGGGAAGAAAGGCCATTACGCCAATGCCTGCAGGGGGAAACCAGCGAACGCCAGCAGCGCCGCGTGCGAACCATGGGGGCAGCCATCTTATCCGCCATTTTGTGCACCTCCGGCCGCATGGCCGCTGCCATTTTATCCGCCGCACTCAACCGCCACTTCGTCTCCGGACTCGACCACCGTCTCGTCGGACGACCATACCAACTCACTAAGCCATACACTGGCCTCCGTTACGCTGGATCAAGCCCTCCCTCATCACCTATCCAGCTCCATGATGGATATCACGGTAAACGACCGCGCCACCACTTGCCTAATCGACAGCGGGAGCACAGAGAGTTTTATTCACCCAGACACGGTACGTAGCCACTCCCTCACGGTCCTGCCGACGCGCCATCGGATTTCTATGGCGTCCAAGTCCCATTCAATGGACGTCGGCGGCTACTGTGTGGTGACCCTTTCGGTTGGGGGCACAGAATATAAAAATTTTAAACTTCTAGTCCTGCCCCGTCTCTGCGCTGCCGTGCTGCTAGGGTTGGATTTTCAGTGCCACCTTAAAAGTGTCACATTAGCATACGGTGGACCCCTCCCCCCACTCACAGTCTGCAACCAACACCTTTTAAATCGCCCGCCACAAACCACCTGCAGCCTTTCCACACTAAAAGTCCCCCCCCCTCCCTTGTTCGCTAACCTCACCCACGACTGTAAACCCATCGCTACCAAGAGCAGGCGGTACAGCGCCGGGGACAGAGCTTTCATTAGCTCTGAGGTGGAGCGGCTCTTGAAGGAGGGCATTATCGAAGGGAGCACTAGCCCCTGGCGAGCCCAGGTTGTAGTCGTTAAAACCACTGATAAACGCCGCCTGGTCATTGACTACAGCCAAACCATAAACCGGTACACTCAGCTGGACGCATACCCCCTTCCTCGCATATCTGATATGGTCAACCAGATTGCGCAATACAAAGTATTCTCCACCATTGACCTTAAGTCAGCATACCACCAGCTCCCCATCCGCCATGAGGACCGCCAGTATACTGCCTTCGAGGCGAACGGCCGCCTCTACCACTTCCTTAGGGTTCCCTTCGGCGTCACCAACGGGGTTTTGGTCTTCCAAAGGGAGATGGACCGGATGGTTGATGAGAACGCGCTGCAGGCCACCTTTCCCTATCTGGATAACGTCACCATCTGTGGCCACGACCAGCAGGACCATGACGTTAATCTAGAAAAATTCCTCCGTACGGCCCAACGGCTGAACCTAACATACAATAAGGAGAAATGTATGTTTCGCACCAAACGCCTCGCCATTCTCGGCTGCGTGGTGGAGAACGGAGTCATCGGGCCCGACCCCGACAGAATGCGCCCCCTAATGGAGCTACCCCTCCCCCACTGCCAAAAAGCACTGAAGAGATGCCTGGGGTTTTTCTCCTACTATGCCCAGTGGGTTCCCCACTATGCAGACAAAGCTAGACCCCTCATCAAATCCACCTCCTTCCCCCTGACACCAGAGGCGTGTGCAGCCTTCACTCTTATCAAGAGCGATATCGCGAAGGCCACAATGCACGCAGTGGATGAGTCGATCCCCTTCCAAGTGGAGAGCGATGCATCCGACTTCGCCCTAGCTGCGACCCTTAACCAGGCGGGCAGACCCGTGGCCTTTTTCTCAAGGACCCTCCAGGGCGCCGAGACCCGACACTCCTCTGTCGAAAAGGAGGCCCAGGCTATTGTGGAAGCGGTGCGTCAGTGGAGGCATTACCTGGCCGGAAAACGGTTTACCCTGCTCACTGACCAGCGTTCAGTAGCTTTTATGTTTAATAATAAGCAGAGGGGCAAAATCAAGAACGACAAGATCTTGAGGTGGAGAATCGAACTCTCCACCTACAATTATGATATCTTGTACCGGCCCGGGAAGCTAAATGAGCCCCCAGACGCCCTATCACGTGGTACATGCGCCAACGCGCAGGTTGATAGACTGCAGACCCTCCACAATGACCTCTGCCACCCGGGGGTCACCAGGTTCTTCCATTTCATCAAATCCCGTAACCTGCCCTACTCCATCGAGGAGGTCAGGACCATGACCAGGAACTGCCAAATCTGTGCCGAGTGCAAACCGCACTTTTATAGGCCGGACAGAGCAAGCCTGATCAAGGCCACTCGCCCCTTCGAGCGCCTGAGCGTCGATTTTAAAGGGCCCCTCCCCTCCTCTGACCGCAATGTGTACTTCCTCAACATAATTGATGAGTACTCCCGTCTCCCGTTTGCCATCCCTTGCCCAGACATGACCAGTACCACGGTCATCAAATGTCTGAATGACCTCTTCGCCTTGTTCGGGTTCCCTAGCTATATACATAGCGACAGGGGCTCATCTTTCATGAGCGACGAACTTCGGCAGTACCTGCTAGCAAGAGGTATTGCTATGAGCAGAACCACCAGCTACAACCCCCGGGGGAACGGCCAGGTGGAAAGAGAGAACGCGACGGTTTGGAAGGCCGTCCTCTTAGCCTTAAAATCTAAGGGCCTTCCGACCTCTCGCTGGCAGGAGGTCCTCCCTGCGGCGCTCCACTCCATCCGGTCACTGCTTTGTACTGCCACTAATGCCACCCCTCATGAGCAAATGTTCGTTTTCCCCAGGAAGTCCACATCGGGAACCTCGCTACCGGCATGGCTGACTTCTCCTGGGCCCGTCCTACTGCGGAGGCACGTAAGGACCCATAAAACGGACCCCCTGGTCGAGAGGGTGCACCTCCTACACGCCAACCCCCAGTATGCCTGGGTGACATACCCAGACGGGCGGGAGGACACGGTCTCCATACGAGATCTCGCACCCTCGGGTACCCCTGAACTACCACCGTTATTCCCCACCACCCCTCCCAATCCAACCCCTGTAGACGACATGCCGGAGCCCCAGGACCCTTCGTTGACCACCCAGACACCAGATCCGATGTTGGATGCTGCAACACCGCCGCCGCCACCACGACGATCAGGACGTCAGACAAGGCCTCCTGATAGACTTAACTACACGAACTTGTAGTACCCTTCACCCCGCCGGACTTAATTTTAAACAAGGGGTGAATGTGGTAAACCACTGTTATTGTATATTGTTACCTCTGGGTGGCGCTGTGTACCAAGGCATGCCTCAGCTGACTCCGCCCACATGACCAGGTATAAAGGTGGGGGTTTCGCCGACTCACTTCCTTCTTGGAACCAGCCACCCACGAGAGGCATGCTCTGTTCTCTAGTTAATAAAAGCCTTTTCATCACCTTCCTGATTCATCGTCTTTTATGGAGTAATTGATAAGCGTATCAATGGAAGCCTGTTGGTGCAGGAGATACCCCCCAAACAGGGTCTACAGACAGAGGATCAGCTACCTCAACACGAGTGAGCGGCAGTGCCAAAGGTGGCTCCAACTTTCGTGAGAGGTAGTGGGTGACATCTGCACAATGCTGCAGCCAGACCTGGAGCCCAGAGGAGCAGGTGGACACCCCTTACCAGTGGCCGTCAAAGTCACCACCGCACTCAACTTTTTTGCTTCAGGCTCATTCCAGGGATCAGCAGCAGACACCAGCGGCATCTCCCAGGCGGCCGCACACACTTGCATCATGCAGGTAACCGATGGCCTCTTTGCCATCGCGCACAATCACATCCATTTCTCCAAGGATCATGCAAGTGTCATGGCACATGCGGTTGGATTAGCTAATCTGGCAGGCTTTCCAAGGGTGCAGGGCATTGTTGACTGCACACATGTGGCCCTTAAGGCACCCCATCGTAATCCAGGTATTTTTGTCAACCGCAAAGGCTTCCACTCCCTCAATGTGCAGCTGGTGTGTGACCACAAGAAGGAAATTTTGCATGTTTGTGCCAAGAACCCTGGCAGTTGCCATGACTCCTTCATACTGCGCCAGTCTAGTGTGCCTCCACTCTTCAGTCTGCCAGACCAACTTAACGGATGGCTACTTGGAGACAAGGGCTACCCCCTGAAGATGTGGCTAATGACGCCGTTGAGGAGCCCATCCAACGAAGCTGAGGAGAGCTACAACGACAGCCACATTTCCACCAGATCCATAATCGAGCAAACCATCGGCATGCTGAAGATGTGCTTCAGATGCCTGGATAGATCAGGTGGAGCCCTGCAGTACTCAGCAGCCAGGGTCTCCAGAATCGTCGTGGTTTGCTGTGCACTTCACAACATGGCTCAGCATTGTGGCTTGCAGATTCCTGAGGACCAAGTGGTTCCTCACATGGAGATGGAGATGATGGAGATGGAGGAGGAGGAAGAAGAAAAAGAAGAAGAAAAAGAAGAAGAAGAAGAAGAAATAATAATAGCTGACATAGCTGCCCGGGATGCAAGGAACGCACTCATCTTGGCCAGATTTGCTTAGCCTAGCCAATCAAGCACTTTTGCCTCGCAGCTTCTTACCAGAGCATCGACAATGGCCAAGAACCAGCGGATTCCTAGCACTCTGACCACTATACTGACAATTGCAAGTAATCCTAAGCCCTCAATGTGGAAGTCCCATTTGCGAAATGACACACACCACAACTGTAACAGTTGCCATCGAATTTTTATTTATAATAACCAACTGATGGCATTTTAAAAATAAACACAACATTTCACCCAAGTGACTACCCTTGTGACTATTTGTGCAGTATCTTTCTCTTACGCATGGTGCTTCCCCTGTGGCTTCAGCAGATGTGGAGGCCCCTTGCTCACTTTCTTGCTGCTCCTGTCTCGACACCTTTGGCGGGCGTCCTCTGGAGTTGCGAACCTGTGAAGGCTCGGCAACAGTCTGCTGCTCCTGCGGCTATGCAGGGGTTGAGACGCCGATCTCAGTTGGGTGGGGACTCTGGTGGGGCTCTGACAGTGGAAGTGTGAGCGCTTGGAGAGGAGCCCCCACTTCCTTGTTCTCTGCTACCAACGTCCCTCTCATGGGTCAGGTCCACCTCAGCGCTTGCAAGTGGCTTGAGAACACCTTGCTGCACATCAGGGGGGCCATGGGGACCCGTATCTGCACTGGCAGTCCTACTCAGAAGGACTTCTATGAAGGTCTGGTTTCTCTGTTCAATAGCTGACCATCGCTCCTCCAGAGATGTCAGTCTATTCTGAACACTCACCATGTTTTCTACACTCTGGCGGCCTAGCTCCTCCATGGCCGTAGCCATCCGCTCGTCTACTGTAGCCATCCTTTTCATGGAGGTTGCCATCCTTTCCGTGGTGCTGCGTTCATGCGCCAATGACTCCACAAAGGCTCTGCACATGTTCGCGATGGACTCCTCCATTCGCTCCACACTCGCAGCGACCCTGGAGACAAAACCTGCCAGAGGCTCCTGCACCTGTTCCTGGAGTTCCAGCACTGCTGTTCTTCTGGATGGACCCAGAGGCAGAGGGTCGACATGCAGCTGAGCTGAGCTGGGAGAGTCCTGCGCCCTCCGACTAGGACACTCCACTGCTGTCCCTGTCTCTAAAATATGCTGATGCTCACTTGTGAGCTGTGATACACCAGGTG